>NW_027361749.1:7195000-7410000 GCF_039654945.1 Dendrobates tinctorius | reverse complement strand
CCAGTTTGATTTGATTCAGCCAATGAGGAATCCTAAGAAGTGTGGGCACATCCTGTTAGGCATGTAGGCATGTTAACTAATGGCATGGCTGTGATTGGCTGCTGAAATGATGTCATGATGCACTATAAAAGCCACCGCCGCCATTTTGGGTTCACTCTGCTGTGAATTCAGTTAAGGACAGGACGCTGCCATTCAGACTCTGAGGGACAGTTAGAGATAGCGATTTTCTATATAGTGCTTTACCCAGGCTACTTTATCAACTGCTGTAGCTTTCTTTTGCCTTGCAGCGCTGTTCACAGCTGTCTGCAAGGTCTGTGTGTGTGAGTGCAGCTCACGCTGTAGTGTGTTCTGCAGCCACCTCTGGTTGTAGTCCGCTCAGCGGGCGTGACTGCCTTATACATAGTCCTTTTTTTGTTTTATTGCTGCTCATTTTTCCTGATTTCTCCTTTTAGTGTGCTTCCATCCGTATCCATCTACATTGGTTGCAAACACTATATAGGAGTAGACAGCGGAGCCTTTCTGCAGCCTTTCAGTGCTAGTGCACAGTTCTCTGCACTGTTCACGGCTGTCTGTGAGGTCTCTGTGTGTGAGTGCAGCTCACGCTGTAGTGTGTTCTGCAGCCACCTCTGGTTGTTGTCCGCTCAGCATGCGTCACTGCCTCATACATTGTCCTTTTTTGCTGTAGTGCTGCTTATTTTTCCTGAATTTCTCCTATTAGTGTGCTTCCATCTGTATCCAGCTAGATTGGTTGCAAACACTATATAGGAGTAGATAGAGGAGTCTTTCTGCTGGCTTGTGCCCTGCAGCCCCAGCCAGATTAGTATTAGCCTATTTTTTAGCCTCATCTATTGCATTGTAGGTTACCTTCCTGCATTGTAATAGCTACAAAAAGTTTGTAATTCTATCGCTTTTACATCTTTGGTCACATCCTTTTTTTTTTGTGAAAAAAAAACACGTAAAAAAAGTTCACCAAACACTCCACTTTACAGTTGTGTAGGCCACATTAGCTCATATTAAAGTGTAGTCCATACTTTATAAAATTAGTGTTTCTTATACCTGTTAGCAGCTGATCAGGAATAAGCACACTAAGCCCTTAGTACTTTTCTGCCTATCTTTATCAGTCTACCAAGATGAGTAAGGCACGTGGGCGTGGAGTTTCAGCAGGGAGAGGACATGGGGATTCTATGCCTGCTGCGGGAACCAGTGACTCAGCATCCCCCAGTTTTCCCAGGGAACAGTCCTTTATGCGCAGCTTTGTAGGAGCTCGCTGTACCCCACTGCTGCGGGAGGAACAAATTGAAGCCGTTGTCGGATGGATTGCAGCTAACTTCAATTACTTCCACATCCTCTCAGGTCCAGAGCACTGAAGAGCACCCATCTGTCTCTTCACCACCTGCCAAATTGCCCAGGCAGTCAGAGAGCCCTGGACAGGAGCCATCTCTACTTCTGTTCTCTGAATCTCTTGTCTTGGAAAGAGGGGAGCAGCCAAGCAGCATTCTAGAATGAGAAGAAGAGGGAGTATGCAGTGATGTGCAACAACTTTGTCTCTCTGAATCTGAAGAGGTGGGTGGGCCAGAGCCTATGGTCAGCACACCTCAGTACGCATCTGATGATGAGACTCAGGTGCCACTTTCTGGTGCTTACTGTGCTGGCGAGACTACCCAGGAGAAGCAGGTGTTTGAAGAGGGTAGTGTAGATGATGAGGTCCTTGACCCATCATGGCGTGAGGAACAGGAAGGTGGTGGGAGCAGCTCTGAGGAAGAGATTCCCCGAACGGCCAAAACAGGAGGGAGAGGGAGGGGCCAGACTTGGTTGCCAGTAGCCTTCACTTCGGCACCCATTAGGAGCATTCCTCTTCCAAAACCCAAAACGGGCGCTCCCAGGACTTGCAGTGCGTGGTCCTTTTTTGACACAGTTGCAGATGACATTTGCTTTGTCAAATGCAAGCTGTGTAATCAGAAAGTCAAAAGAGGGAAAAGTGTCAGCAACCTCAATACCACAAATATGTGGAAACATGTGTGGACCAAGCACATGGTGGAGTTACAAAGACACACTGAAGACGTAGGCCAACCTACAGCACCACCTACCACTTCAGCTCGTGTTGTAGCCTCTTCCTCCAGCTCACACACAGCTGGTTCAGCTTCCTCACAGGATCGCCATGGAAGAACCTCTGGCACTGATGTACAGAGACCCAGTGTAATTCCACCCACAGCACCACGTTCCCTGTCATCCTCACACTCCCAGGCCACTCTACAGCCATCGGTAGCACAGGCATGGGAGAAAAGGTGGCCATACTCTGCAAACCATCCCCAAGCACAGGCTCTGAATGCTGGCATTGCAAAACTACTGTCCCTTGAAATGCTCTCATTCAGGCTGGTGGAGACTGACACCTTCCGTAACTTCATGGCATTGGCAGTCCCACAATACAACGTGCCCAGCCGCTTTTATTTCAGCAGGCAAGCCGTCCCTGCCCTGCAAAAGCACGTGGAGGGAAAAATTAAACATGCGCTACTAAACGCCGTCAGTAGCAAGGTCCACCTGACCACCGATGCGTGGACCAATAACCATGGACAGGGACGATACCTTTCCCTCACTGCCCATTGGGTAAATGTTTTGGAGCCGGGTACAGATCTTGAAAGTGGCGCTGTACGTGTTCTGCCAACTCCAAGGATTGCAGGAATCCAGTCTATACACATTGACTCCTCCTCATACTCCAGTTCCTCTGAATCAGCGCTGCAGGAGCCGTCACGGTCTACCTCCACATGGACCTGTGAACGCTTACCTGTTACGACCGATATGAGCACAGCCGTGGCCAAACGTCAACAGGCCGTACTGAAATTAATTTCTTTGGGGAATCGAAGCCACACAGCGCAGGAGCTCTGGAATGCCATCAAGCAGGAGAGCGATGTGTGGTTTGTGCCAGTGAATCTCCAGCCAGGCTTGGTAGTGTGTGACAATGGCTGAAATCTGGTGGCAGCTCTGGGCCTAGGCAACCTCACTCACATCCCAAGTCTGGCACATGTGCTCAACTTGGTCGTGCAGAGTTTTTTGAGGGACTATCCGGATCTTGATGCACTGCTGCACAAAGTCCGCATAGAGTGCGCTCACTTGCGGCGTTCCAGCATGGCAAGATCATGCATTGCAGCTCTGCAGCGCCGATTCCGCCTTTCGGAACATCGCATCATATGTGACCTACCCACCAGGTTGAATTCAACGTTACATATGTTGGAGCGGTTGTGTGAGCAGCAGGCAGCAGTAATGGAGTACCAACTGCATCAGGCGCAAACAAGTCACACTGCGTGCCGGTCACACTTCACCACCACTGAGTGGGCCTCTATGAAGGATATCTGCTACGTTTTGCGTGCCTTCGATGATTCCACGCGGATGACGAGTGCAGATGATGCACTAGTCAGCATGACTGTCCCCCTTATCTGCCTGCTTGAAAAAACACTGCAAGCACTAAGGGAGGAGGTTGTGGAAGAGGTGGAGGATGAGGAGTCACAAATGCCATCTGCTTCTGCACAGTCTGCGCAACGTGGTTCCTCACAAAGGCCTAGGCAGGGGACACTTTGTTAGGAGGATGAGGAATCAATGGAGGAGGAAGACATCTCTCCAGAGGAGGGAGGTACACAAGGTAGTCAGTATGTAGAGCGAGGGTGGGGTGATGCAGAGCAGGCAGAGATGACGCCTCAAGCAGGGGACAGCGTTTCTTGGCCAGTTGGGAGTCTGCAGCACATGGTTGATTTCATGCTGCAGTGCCTGAGAAACGACCGCCGCATCGCCCACATTCTCAACAAGGCTGATTATTGGGTGTACACCCTCCTAGATCCTCGCTACCAGGACAACTTACAAAGCATCATAACACCGTTGAACCGGGAGCGTGAAATGCGGGAGTACCAAGACACACTGGTGCATTCCATCATGTTCTCCATTCCACCCGAGAGCAGTGCTGCTAGTGCTTTACAAAGCAGCTCTGTGCGTCGAGGCAGTGGAGGAAGCTCTGCACAAAGAGGGAGCAGAAGCAGTGCCTCAGCACAAGGCAAGACCAGTATCGCCCAAATGTGACAAAGTTTTGTGTCCCCGCCACAAATGTCTACACCATCACAGATGGCTCCAGTCAGCAGGAGGCAACGTTTCCGTCAGATGGTGACAGACTACATGTCTTGCCCTCTCAGTGTACTCCCAGATGGCTCTTCCCCCTTCAAGTTTTGGGTCTCTAAGCTGGATACATGGCCAGAGCTTAGCCAGTATGCATTGGAGGTGCTGGCTTGCCCTGCTGCTAGCGTATTATCGGAACGCGTCTTTAGTGCCGCAGGTGGTGTACTAATAGACCGTCGCATGTGACTTTCCTCCGATAACATTGACCGGCTTACTTTTCTGGAAATGAACAAGGCCTGGATCTCACCGTAATTTGCCAGTCCTCTTCCAGATTAAATAATTAGTTGGCAACAGTATCCAGATCTCCTGTTGTGTTCATGTTTCTACCACCTGAACTGTAATCCCTGGGCTAAAACACCGCCAGTTGCTGCTCAGAAGTGCTGTCTGCACAGAGAAAAACACTAGCTCCTGTGTTAGTGGGGTTCAGTAATGTCAGCTGCTCCCCTGCTGTGTGTCCAGAAATATTTCCTGCTCCGATCACATTCACACAACATCAGATATTAACCCCTTCACCCCCAAGGGTGGTTTGCACATTCATGACCCGGCCAATTTTTACAATTCTGACCACTGTCCCTTTATGAGGTAATAACTCTGAAACGCTTCCATGGATCCCGATGATTCTGACAGTGTTTTCTCGTGACATATTGTACTTCATGGTAGTGGTAAAATTTCTTTCAAATAACTTGTGTTTATTTGTGAAAAAAACGGAAATTTGGCGAAAATTTTGAAAATTTCGCAATTTTCCAACTTTGAATTTTTATGCCCTTAAATCACAGAGATGCGGCACACAAAAAACTTATAAGTAACATTTCCCACATGTTTACTTGACATCAGCACAATTTTGGAGCCAACATTTTTTTTTGTTAGGAAGTTATAAGGGTTAAAAATTGACCAGCGATTTCTCATTTTTGCAACACCATTTTATTTTTCCGGACCACATCACATTTGAAGCCACTTTGAGGGGTCTATTTGATAGAAAATACCCAAAAGTAACACCATTCTAAAAACTGCACCCCTTAAGGTGCTCAAAACCACATTCAAGAAGTTTATTAACCCTTTAGGTGCGTTACAGGAATTTTTTGAATATTTAAAAAAAATGAACATCTAACTTTTTTCACAAAAAAAATACTTCAGGTTCAATTTTTTTTATTTTACCAAGGGTAACAGGAGAAATTGGACTGCAAAAGTTATTGTGCAAATTGTCCTGAGTACGCTGATACCTGATATGTGGGGGGAAACCACTGTTTTGGCGCATGGCTGAGCTCAGAAGGGAAGGAGCGCCGTTTGACTTTTTCAATGCAAAATTGGCTGGAATTCAGATCGGACGCCATGTCACGTTTGGAGAGCCCCTGATGTACCTAAACAGTGGAAACCCCCCACAAGTGACCCCATTTTGGAAACTATACCCCCCAAGGAACTTATCTAGATATGTGGTGAGAACTTTGAACCCACAAGGGCTTCACAGAAGTTTATAACGTACAGCGGTACAATTAAAAAATCATATTTTTTCCACAAAAATTATCTTTTCACCCCCAATTTTTATTTTACAAGGGTAATAGGACCCTAAAAGTTATTGTGCAATTTGTCCTGAGTACGCTGATACCCCACATATGGGGGTAAACCACTATTTGGGCGCATGGCAGAGCTCGGAAGGGAAGCAGCGCCATTTGACGTTTTTGGCTGGAATTGAGATCGGACACCATGTTGCAATTGGAAAACCCCCGATTCACCAAAACAGTGGAAACCCCCCACAAATGACACCATTTTGGAAACTAGACCCCCCAAGGAACTTATCTAGATGTGTGGTGAGAACTTTGACCCCCCAAGGGCTTCACAGAAGTTTATAACATACAGCCGTACAATTAAAAAATCATATTTTTTCCACAAAAATGATCTTTTCACCCTCAATTCTTATTTTTCCAAGGGTAACAGGACCCTAAAAGTTATTGTGCAATTTGTCCTGAGTACGCTGATACCCCACATGTGGGGATAAACCACTATTTGGGAGCATGGCAGAGCTCGGAAGGGAAGCAGCGCCATTTGACGTTTTTGGCTGGAATTGAGATCTGACACCATGTCGCGTTTGGAAAGCCCCTGCTGTACCAAAACAGTGGAAACCTCCCACAAATGACACCATTTTGGAAACTAGACCCCCCAAGGAACTTATCTAGATGTGTGGTGAGCACTTTGACCCCTCCAGTGCTTCACAGAAGTTTATAACTCCCGGGCGTGAAAATAAAAAATTCTTATTTTTTCAACAAACATGATTTTTTAGTCACCAATTTTTTTTATTTTCCCAAGGGTACCAGGAGAAATTGGACACCAAAAGTTGTTGTACAATTTGTCCTGAGTACGCTGATACCCCTTATGTGGGAGAAAACTACTGTATGGGCACATGTCGGCGCTCGGAAGGGAATTAGTGACGTTTTGGAATGCAGACTTTGATGGAATGGTCTGCGGGTGTCATGTTGCCTTTGGAGAGCCCCTAATGTACCTAAACAGTGGAAACTCCCCACAAATGACCCCATTTTGGAAACTAGACCCCCTAAAGAACTTATCTAGATGTGTGGTGAGCACTTTGAACCCCAAAGGGCTTCACAGAAGTTTATAATGCCCGGGCACGAAAATAAAAAAATCGTATTTTTTCCACAAACATGATCAATTAGTCCCCAATTTTTTTTATTTTCCCAAGGGTAACAGGAGAAATTGGACCCCAAAAGTTGTTGTCCAATTTGTCCTGAGTACACTGATATCCCATATGTGGGAGAAAACTATTGTATGGGCACACGTCGGGGCTCGGAAGGGAAGTAGTGACGTTTTGGAATGCAGACTTTGATGGAATGGTCTGTGGGTGTCATGTGCGTTTGGAGAGCCCCTGATGTACCTAAACTATTGAAACTCCCCAAAAGTGACCACATTTTGGACACTAGACCCCCTAAGGGTCCTATTTTTTGTGGGACGAGTTGACGTTTTTATTGGTACCACTTTCGTGCACGTGACATTTTTTGATCGCTTTTTATTCCGATTTTTGGGACGCAGAATGAACAAAAACCAGCGTTTCATGAATTTCTTTTGGGGGGGTGCGACTACACCGTTCCGGTAAAATTGATAAAGCAGTTTTATTCTTCGGGTCAGTACGGTTACAGCGATACCTCATTTAGGTCTTTTTTTATGTTTTGTCGGTTTTATGCAATGAAAACTATTTTATATAAAAAATAATTATTTTTGCATCGCTTTATTCTGCGAGCTATAACTTTTTTATTTTTTCTCTGATGATGCTGTGTGGCAGCTCTTTTTTTGCGGGACAAGATGACGTTTTCAGCGGTATCATGGATATTTATATGCGTCTTTTTGATTGCGCGTTATTGCACTTTTTGTTTGGCGGTATGATAATAAATCATTATTTTTTTATTCATTTTTTATTTTTATTTTTTAAGGGGTTCGCTAAAGGGGTTAACTAATAGGATAGTTTTATAGGGCAGGTCGTCACGGACGCGGCGATACCAAATATGTGTACTTTTATTGTTTTGTTTTTTTATTTCCAATAAATAGATTTATTGGGGGAATATTTTTTTTTTTTTCTAATTTATTTGGCGATTTTTTTAAAATTATTTTAACACTTTTTTTTTTTTTAACTTTATTACATAGTCCCAGGTGGGACATCACTGTCCTGTGACAGATCGCTGATATGTCACATCACAGATCACTGTGACAGATCAGCGATCTGTCACAGGCATAGACGCAGACTTCCTCATGCTGGCGCTTTGCAGGCACTGAGGAAGCCAGCTCCCTGCAGGCCCCCGTCGCCATCTTGGATTTGGGGGCCTGCAGGGAAGGAGCCCCCCACAGCAGCGCTGCACATTGCGCTGCCGTGGGGGGCTCAGGGAAGCACGGAGGGAGCCCCCTCTCTGCCGATGCTTCCCTTTAACCCCCGGTACTCCGCGATCATGTTTGATCGCGGTGGGCAAGGGGTTAACGTGTCGGGGCGGTCCGTGACCGCCCCTGACACATTGTGCCGGGTGTCAGCTGTGATAATCAGCTGACACCCGGCCGCGATCAGCGGCGCTCATCACGTGGGCGCCGCTGATCGCTGAGACTTACTATCCCGTCCATGGGCATAGGGGCCCGGGTCCCATGGACAGGATAGTACGTCTGATGTCAGGAAGGGGTTAAACTTGCTCCAATTAGGCCTCAGCCTACACCGATTGACCCTGGGCTCCAACACTGCCAGTTGCTGCTCAGAAGTGCCGTCTGCACAGAGAAATGTGGCGCCCCTGAGGCTCAGTCGCCACAGAGGTACTGCACCTTCTCCTAAGGTGTGGTGCCCCACCATCCAGGTAAGTTGGAGGATCCTGACCACGCTCCAACACTCGCACCCCACACAATAGAGTAGTTCAGCAAAACCACATTGCGGCTCCTTGCTTAGAGAGAAGCAGAGCACCTTTGGTGGTTCCCTGCTTGGAACACTAAACGTGCTGGGAGGTGGGTGAAGTTGAGAATACATATAAAATAGCGGGAAGGCTTTAGGATGGAGGTTCAGTTCAGTTCAGAGGTTGAGTGAGACGGGGAGTCTGAGAGAGGAGGACACTCAGAGAGGAGTGGGGGTCCCTGGAAGAGGAATAGAGGAAGGAGTGCTGCCGCTGTCTCAGTGATCTGAGCCAGCTGGCACGGGAAAGGAAAGAAGGAGAAAGACATTGAACCGAAGCCTGAGCTTCCATAGAAGGGAAAGACAAGTACGGAACGTAGGAGTAAAAGGGAACACAGAGGACGTGGATTAGAGGAAGAACCCTGCCTAGAAGTTCTAAGCGCAAGGCCGGGGCCCGGTCCCCGAGGTTGTATGGACACTAATGGTTCTGCAGCAGACACCGGTGGAGTAGTAGGCTGTAAATGCACTACTCCCATCTAAGACTTGAGGACACAACAGCAACACGGATAGAGAGCCGGGACTCAGGAGTAAGGATTCCCCGAAGCAGGCTACAGCTGTCTGCCGTACAAGTAGAGTTCTTGGGTACATCTGTTAGGAGGAACTCCAGTGTAACTCAGTACTAGCAGATCTTCACACTTAAAGGCGCTATAGAGGAGACGTTCAGAAAAGGCACATAAGTTGGCGGAGTGTTGGAAGGGAGCATTCCATCTTGCCTGGAGGTTGACTGAGTCCCTGACCCGGAGGACACGACACAGAAGCGGGCACTACAGACTGTGAGTAAAGCTTTGGAACTACATGCCCTGGTGTCCTCCATTCCGTCCTGCGTCTGTCCACCTGGCACTGCTACATCCACTGCGCCAAACACTACACCATCTAAGTGTCTCCACATCTACACTGCCCTGGGACAACAGCCCTGCCTGTGGAGGGCTATAACATCATTGCTGCACCACACAATCTGTCCCGGAGGATCTGTCTGCAGCGTCGGTTTAACACCTCCCTTGCCGAACACCGCAGGTGGCGTCACGAACTATTCATCTAACTACATTCCACCATTCACACCATCTCCCCATTACTTGGGCGCCCAGGGCCACGGACCGGGTCACCGCTGCCGTGACACATCCCGCTGACACCGGCCCGGTACCCCACGGCCCTGGGAGGGCAACCCAGAAAAACACTAGCTCCTGAGTTAGTGGGGTTCAGTAATGTCAGCTGCTCCCCTGCTGTGTGTCCAGCAATATCTCCTGCTCCGTCCACATTCACACAACATCAGATATTAAACTTGCTCCAATTAGGCCTCAGCCTACACCCTGATTGACCCTGGGCTCCAACACCGCCAGTTGCTGCTCAGAAGTGCCGTCTGCACAGAGAAAAACACTAGCTCCTGTGTTAGTGGGGTTTAGTAATGTCAGCTGATCCCCTGCTGTGTCCAGCAATGTCTCCTGCTCCCTCCACATTCACACTACATCAGCTATTAAACTTGCTCCAATTAGGCCTCAGCCTACACCCTGATTGACCCTGGGCTTCAACACTGCCAGTTGCTGCTCAGAAGTGCCGCCTGCACAGAGAAAAACACTAGCTCCTGTGTTAGTGGGGTACAGTAACATCAGCTGCTCCCCTGCTGTGTGTCCGGCATTGTCTCCTGCTCTGTCCACATTCACACTACTACTGATTTTAAACTTGCTCCAATTAGGCCTCTGGCTTCACTCTGTTTCTAGTATTTACCCTTGGCTCCAACACCGCCAGTTGCTGCTCAGAAGTGCCGTCTGCACAATCAACATTTGCTCCTGTGTTACTGGGGTTCAGTAACGTCAGCTGATCCCCGGCTGTGTGTCAGGCAATTTCTCCTGCTCTATCCACATTCGCACTACTAGTAGTGGGAATGTGGAGAGAGCAGGAGAAATTGCCAGACAAACAGTACGCCACTATGTTTGTAGTATTAACCCTGGGCTCCAACACCGCCAATTGCTGCTCAGAAATTCCGTCTGCACAGTCAACATATGCTCCAGTGTTATTGGGGTTCAGTAATGTCAGCTGATCCCCAGCTGTGTGTCCGGCAATTTCTCCTGCTCTGTCCACACTCACACAACTACAGATTTTAAACTTGCTCCAATTAGGCCTCTGTCTCCACTCTGTTTGTAGTATTTACCCTGGGTTCCAGCACCGCCAGCTGGTTCCTGGCAGTGTCTTTGGCACGGGTACTCCCTCCTGCCCAGCCTGGTTCCAGCACGCCAGCTGTTTCCGGGTAGTGTCAACGTTACTTTGCCTCCAAAACTTTTTCCTGTCGTGTTGCGGTCGGGTTAACCGACTCTATGGTGCCTGCAGTTTAGGTGCTTAATTTGTGGGATGCGGGATCTGGTAATAAAGGCTGGTTCCGTAGTGCCAATAGGACAAGCACCCCCTGTAGGACTGTTGGGTTTCGGTAACTGCGGCCGGCTCGCGGCCTTGCAACTTTGTTTTTCATGGGTACCTTCTGCTAACCATCTGGGTTCCAGTACCGTCAGCTGGCTCTCGGAAGTGCCTTTGGCTTAGGTACCTCCTTCTCGGTATCCGAGTTCCAGCACCATCAGCTGGTCCTCAGTAGTGCCATTGGCTCTTGTTCCTTCTGCTACCCATCCAGGTTCCAGTACTCTCAGCTGGTCCTCGGTAGTTCCATTGGCTCTTGTACCTTCTGCTACATTTCCAAGTTCAAGCTTTTTGAAATGGTTTTTGGTAATCACTCTGGATCTCCCTGACGACGACCCTGAAGACAACGACCCTGAAGACCACCCCGAAGAAGACGACGACCCCGAAGACGATGACGCTGAAGACGACGACCCTGAAGACCACCCCGAAGAAGACGACAACCCTGAAGACGACGACCTTGAAGACCACCCCAGAGAAGACCAAAAAGATGACCCTGAAGAAGATGACCAAGAGGACAAAGAACATGAAGACAGCCACCAAGATACAGAACACCAAGAAGCAGAAGACCAAGAAGCAGAAGAACAAAAAGCAGAAGAACAAAAAGCATAAGACTAAAAATCAGAGCAAAAGATATTATCTAAATTGTAATCAGAAGAAGACTAAGCAGTGTATGGGGGTGAGTCCGTTCCTCCTCGTGGTGCCCCTGGAAAATGCCTGCTGCTGCAGGCCAAACTGAACGCGGACAAATCCTGTTTTAAATCTTTTATGACAGACAGAACGGAAGGTGTAATCTTCAAACTTTTATAGATAATAACTACAGGATTGCCTGTCACAAATAAGAATATGATGAAGAAGAAGAATAGGAATAAGATGAAGAAGTAGAATATGAAGAAGAATAATAGTTGAATATGAAGAATATGAAGAATGTAAAAAAAAAGAAAAATAGGAAGAAGGTGAAGAAGAAGTAGATGAATAAGGTGAAGAAGTTGATGAAAAAGATGCTGCTCCTGCTGAGGATCATGAAGGAGAAAGTGTGGGAGAAGTAAAAAAGAAGGTGAAGAGCATGGAAGTAGTGAAACATACATATCTGACAAAATATAAAAAAGGTTAACATAGTCAATATCTTAGTAACTCCGAATGTCTTAAAAAAAAAATGAATTCCTGCTATTACATTTGATTGGGCTAAACCTCTATGCCTTTAATGTCTCCTCCACCTCCCCCAATACATTCTACATTATTCTTAGTTGTTTTCCTTCATGTAGAATTAACCTACACGGAAAGAAAGGGTTTATTTTAATTCCGATATTTCTGTCCCATTGACTTGCATTGGTTTCTGGTATCGGAATCGGCAATATTCGATACTTTTTGGGTATCGGTCCGATCCGATATTTCCCGATATTGGAAGGTATCGCTCAACACTAGTTACCAGCCCTGGGACAGCGGAGGATGCAGGGGACATTCAGCGATTGCACAGTAGGGTGAGTATGATGTCCTAGCCACCGGCTCCTGCCGCCGCTCCCCTTCCCCTGCCGGTTTCTGCACAATGACTCGTGTATAAGCCAAAAAATGAGCTGAAAATCTCGGCTTATACATAATTATATACAGTATATTGTGTATTGTAATGTACCTATGTTCATGTGTTATAAAGATATAGTGATAGCGTAGGACTTAGCCAAGTAGGGGGAGCAAAGTAGAATAGAACAGGGATTAGTTAGACTAATAGTATTTAATCTGGTTAGGAGGGGCTGGGAAAAAAGTAGTTGGGGAGCTTCCTGGAGTTAGTCAGTGTGAGCAAGGACAGGATAGTTGTGTCTAGGGGGAACGTTTAAGCCGAGAAGCCCAGCAGTCCAGGGCCTTGGAGCTGACAGTCACACAGTGTGGAGGAATATCTTGGCAGCATCAGAATGGTAGTAGCTAACTTCATGTAAACAATCCTAAACGTCCGAGGCCTACGGCCTGATAAGGAATGGAAGAGCCATTTCTCGACTTCACCTTTGGATAGCGGGCGGGCAACTCCTGAAGCGAGTTAATCTGACCAGAAAGGAAGCTGCGGATCCGGTGGATATTGTTGGAGGAGTGAGGGACAGTACAGGGAATGGAATGGTGATATTCTGCGAAGAATCTTGTGCTGTTTCTGTGACTAAACTGGACGAGCTGAGTAAAATTGTTTTGTTGAAGATGAATCTGGCCTCTGACTGTCATTGTGTGATGTTAAAGGAAAAGGACTTCCGGCAGTGTGAAATGGACCCTGACTTGCAAGTGAGTGAACTACCGTGTGTTATTAGGTTATTAGGGCAGAGGGCCAGGGTGTGCCAGTACTGCCACTCTCAACCACGACTTCCCTCCTGGCCTCTGTTTCACATGCAAGAGGAGAACAAAGAACCAAATAGACAAAGGAAACCTACTAAAGAAAGGAGCTTGAGTGGTGACCATGTAATACACCTAGCAGGCAAGTTGGGGAAGGGAACTTTGGAACAGCAATCTTGTGAGTATCCATTGGGCCTCCAGGAGCTGAAAGTGTCATCCAAGTCCTGGGAGCTGTAGGTCCGAGAAGAGACAATGCAGCGAGGCTGGGGGCACATACACACATACAGTAAAGATGTTAGACACAGACTCTTCATTTCCGTGGTTCCTGAAAGTGGGTTGAGGATAGTGAGCACAGAAAAGAGCAGCTAAAATGTCATAGCTGCCTAGGAAGCTTGCAAGTCCCTAATTCTGCTAGTGAGAAGTTTCTGTTTGTTGAAGACATGCTACTGCTCTGTCACCCAAAGAAAGATGTCTGCATCTCCTGCTGTGCTATGGTGATAACTAAAACAAAACGTAGAGTTGAACTTGTTTTTATACACTGTTATGGCCTCTCATTCGTAGGGTCGCAGGGAATCACAGCCACGCTAAGCGCAGGGGACCAGAGGAGTCAGGAGGTGTCCACAGGTTCAAAAGCAGCAAACACGCCAAAACGAAGCAGGTCTCTGTTTTCTGTAACGTTCCAGGGTGTGCGACTTAGGACACTCGCCAATGGCTACCACCATGGGAATGGATACAGGAAGAGCCATGTACTTAGAACTACTTTGTGCTGGAGTTTTCTTTGCTCCCCAAATACACCACTGTTATGTACGTTTCCATCAGAAGTTCCATTGGGGGTAAATGAAGTGGCCTCATGTGCCAAGTCTGCTCCCTACCAGGCAGGTGCTGGTGTTATTACATAGCTGGTATCTGCCTCTTACAGTAGCAACCTGAGCAATCTTCAATCGCTGTTTAACAAAACACTGACAGTAGCAATTAAATAACTTATTTGTCAGTGTGTGCACAAACAGGCTCCCAACACCACCACCCCCTCATTGTTGTTGTAGGAAGCTAATGAGTTATCAAGGCAGCCAGGGAACTGCTAAAGGCTCACCACTGCCATATTAGTCCTGCTATGAATCCAAGTCTTGTGCCATGCTAGTTACATTATATACTGCATTAGTGTCATATTACTGTACAGTAGGAGATATCAGCGATCACAGGCTCATGGTGTTGCCCACATGGTCTTCAGATGGAGGCTGGAATAGAGGCCTATCCTCTTGAATCACCATATGGGTAAAGACATGAAGGGGTGTTCACAAGGTTATGGTACACCAGTACACCTGTCCTACACTTGGGGATTGTGGAGTGGGGCCATATAATGTATGATAACCGATCTCCCCTAGTCTTCATTACATGCGTATGAACAGCTCTTCATTACAATGATTTGATAATTGAACCAGTGGTACAGAGCCATTTCTCCAAAGTGTCCCAGGAGTCATTTTTCAACACAACAAATGCCAGGTCACATGTTGCTCGTGCTACTGTTAGCAGCCTGCAATATATCTGGATTTGTCGTCCATTGAGCACATCTGGGACACCATTGGTCGGCAATTACAAAGGAAGTTGCCAGAAGTGGATTTTGATGATTTACGTAGCCAAATGCATTCAGCGTGGCAGAACATTCTTTAGACAGCCATTAATAACCTCATTAATAGCATGCCAGGGTGTGTAAATGATGTTATTTAAGAGTGTGTTTACATGTCATTAACATGTTTAACAATCCTGAGATTCCATAATTCCAAAACTTTTCCTTCCTTCTGACTGCTATGGGACAAGCATCTCATTGGTCCTACCTAGATGATTGCCTCTTCATTGGTCCAAGGGACTCTGATCTATGCGACTTCTTGTTGGAATATTTTCTTTCTTTGATGGAGATAATAGGTGTTCCCTTGTCTAATGAAAAAACTGAGGTTCCATTTCATTGCATGTCCCTTTTGGGCATTGAAATCGATTCATTAGACATGTTTGTTTGTTTACTCGCTGATAAGCTAGAAAGGTTAGTTTCTATGGTTGACACTTTTATTGGGGCTAAGAAGGTGACTTTACATTATATGTAATCCACCCTTAGTTTATCGATCTTTGCATGTAAAGTTATTCCAATGGGAAGGTGTGTGCACACGCTGAGGATTCTGCTGCGGATTCTGCTGCGGATTGATCCACGCGGATTTTTCAAAATCCACAGGTAAATCCGCAGGTCTGGTTTATCTGCGGATTATCCTGCGGTTTTGCCCTGCGGTTTATCACCTCTACAATGGAGGAGATGGTAAACCACAGCAGAATCCGCAGAAACAATTGACATGTCAATTCTTTCGGCGGATTAGAAACTGCAGCAAATCCGCGAGGAAAAATCCCCACTGTCTCCACTGCGGTTTCCATTTCCCATAGGATATTATGGTACTGTACACTGCAGCAGAAACTGTTGCGGATCCGCAGGGCCAAAACCACTTCGGATCCTCAGCAGAATCCGCAGCGTGTGCACACACCCTAATTCTAATGGGAAGCCAGTGGTATTAGTTTACCACATCCTTTCATAAGGATAGCAAAGTCTATGAAACAGGATTTAGTTGTCTGGTGGACATATTTTGCAGTCACTTAACGGTAAAGCTCTTTGCCAGAGTGAAGAAAAGTCCAATTTTGAGATCAGTTTGTTTATGGTAGCAGGATCAGTTGGTTTTGGTGCCATCTTGGGCTCCAAGTGGTTCATGGAGTGTTGGCTCATGTCATGGGTCTAGCTAGATTTGTGATGAAATTTGACCCTTCTTGAATTTTTACCAGTCGTGGTAGTTGTGGGAGGATCTTTTGGACAATAGAAGAATTTGTTTTTGTTTTTTTTATGGGCAGCTAGCCATGGCGGTTAATAGTCAGTTTTATTCTTGTCTTCCTGTCTAAAGGCCCTTTTACATTTAGCGATGCACCAGCGATCCAACCAGCGATCCGACCCGGTCAGGATCGCTGTTGCATCGCTAAATGATCGCTAGTGAGCTTTCATACAGAAAGATCTCACAGCGATGCAGCAGCGACGCAGCGGACGATACTTACCATTCACACACAGCGATCCTGCGTCCTCCCGCCCGCCTCCACGCGTCGCTGGACGTCACAGCAGGAAGCCCAGCAGGAAGCAGACGACGAGAAATGGAGCCGGACATTCTCGCGCAATCAGCGATGGACAGCGGGGGAGCCGGTCGCTGGTAAGTATCACACATAGCGATATCACTAGCAATATCTCTATAACGTCACAAAACCAGTGACGTTTTAGCGATATTGCTAGCGATATCGCTTAGTGTAAAACCCCCTTTAGCATTATTGAGATGATTAGTCCTTAAATGTTTACAGTTTAATATCTCATTTAGGGCTAGGCATGTACCTGTGACATTTAACAGTATGGCTGGTGTGGAGGCTGCTGTGCTGTCTTGTTCTCAGTTTCAATGTTTTCTAGAGCTATACCCATCGGCAGATCCAGAGTTTGCCATATGCCCAAAGTTCTTATAGACATTGGTACAGGAGAACATAAAGAGGTTTTTTCGCATTCGGTATCACAAGATAAGTGGAGGAGACATGGTAATGCCTGGGCTGAATGGTAAGGTTGCTTCGGTGGCACTTTACCTTCAAAGGCAGAGGCATTTCTGCATCTGTCGTTGACTTATTTGATTCAAGAGGTGTCGCAATGGGGATACAGCGAGCAAAGTGCAAAAGGGTTTATCTGGTGTGCATTTTTTCTTAAAATTACATGGCTTAGGCTAGTTTCACATTAGCGTTTTTTAGCGCTGCGCTTCATGCGCAATAGAATCGCATACAAAAAAAGCATCATGCTTTTTGTATGCGTTTGCTTTTTTTAGGCGCATGCGTTTTAACCAGTTTCTAGCCATGTTAACTCTTAAAACGCATGCGATTTTAAATGCAGGGTGCACATGTCCATGCACGCCTGCGTTCCCATAGACCGTAATGTGATTTTTTGCGCATTCCGTGCGCAAGCGTGCACATGCTTTTTTTGAAACAGGTCGGACAGACCAAAAATGCAACAGGTTGAATCCGGCGTGCCTAGGCGCACACTACAAAAACGCATGCGCACGAAAACGCATACGAACCCGTGCATACGCTAGACCATGCTCCCCCATGTTAAAGATAGGGGCACAGGACGCATGCGCATGGACGCGCACGAAGCGCAGCGCTAAAAAACGCTAGTGTGAAACCAGCCTCACCTGATGTGAGAAAACATTTTGTGTTACTGCAGGTTATCTCAAATTGGAAGAACTTCATTTTTGATCAACAGGTGGTGTCCTGTTTATTTTCCTTATTACTTAGCCTACTGGTACAGTTGGTTTTTGCTTGCAGAGATAAATTTGAAGTTGCGTTTTTTAGGGTAGCGTTTTCTTTATCGCTTTTTGCTGCTCTTGTATTGGGGAGTTAGTCAATGCTAGCAAATATAAGTTGGGAGATCTGGCCGTTTCAGATGTGTAGGTTGGGAATTCTGTAATCAGAATTGGGATCATGGATAACAATTAAAGGATTGGATTGAGAATTTTGCCATCTAAAAGTCGTTCATTGCTTTGTTAATTTATGAACTTCTGGGCTCCAATTTCTATCTCGTGCATCAGGTTTTCCACTAATGATGTTTCAGTTTGAGGTGAATTTTAAAACCTGCATTAGCAGATTGGGTTTTTCAACTGGGGAATTTGGGAACTCACTCTTTTTGCATCGTTGCGTGCACCATGGCAAATGCATGCAGTGTGTTAGACGAAGGTGTTACAAGTTGGGCCTTTGGAAATCTGATTGTTTTAAATCTTATTTTGCCCAATCTCTTTTTTAGCTTAGTATAAAAAGTGTCTACAAATGTTTGTTTCCATTACAGGTATTGGCACTGTGCAGTTGTGGATTGTTGGATATTCTTTCATATTTTGAAATGAAAGACGGGCCTTGGTACATCTATATGGGTTAAAGTTAGGCCTGAACCATATTAGGCTACTTTCACACTAGCGTTTGGAGGCACAGCCGCCGCTTGCCGTGAAGCTCCGCCCCCTGCTGCTCCTCCACCGGTCAGCTCCGCCTATGGGCACATGCCGCTGCATGCGTACCCTATCTTTAGCATTGGGTATGCAGGCCGTGCACAGGGATGCTTTGGCCGCCGCATGCCCCCTTTTGACAGTGTGCCGACCTGCGCCAAACCCAACATGTCCACTGCGCCTCCAATCGCTAGTATGAAAGTAGCCTTAGAGCGGTGATTAGGACTTGTGTTAGGAAAAAATGTTGTCTGAGGTCATGGCTATGAGACATGTGTGTCACCCTCTCATTTTTATTAGTTCTAGGCGCCGAAGGTAACAATCTTGGTAAGTGTAAAATTGGCGAATTTTTAGCTTTAATTAAACATGATATGTACCAATTTCAGCAGTTTTTTTTACCACATGGTTTTGGTATGGTGAGAAGTGGTTCCCATACAAGTACAGGAGACTCCTTAATCTTAGGGTATCTCAGCTTGTGTATCGGATTGGGGGTTTGGTAATTCGCCATTGGGAGCATGAAGGACAAAATGGTGATTTGTTAGTAAATGATGGGCTTCATTTGAATCCAATCAGTCTTGATACATTTCTTACCAGCGTACAGGACAGCAAAAAGCAGTTTTGTTGAGTGGGGACGGTCAGAGGACGTCGTAGATTGACTTCACCACCTCATTTGTGATGTTTTTTGTGCACGCTTTCATGAAGATGCTATGGTCCTCTTCAGGGCTGGACTGGGACTAAATTTCATTTGAAGTTACACAGGCCCACTATTCACATGGTGACTATATAATATCTTTGTACACTTGTAGGTTACAAGAAGTGAGAGGAGATTAACACGACTATAACATATAGTCACAGCTGTGCCCAGTATTTCAGCGCAGTCCTATTTATTGCTTTCAGTTGCAGTACTCCTCCCAATGTTCTGTCCCCTTTTGTACGCACGGTGACAGAATTCCTGGCAGAACTGGGCAATCAGACCCCTGGTCATAGCCGCCCCTATCATACCTCCCAACTTTTGAAGAAGGGAAAGAGGGATAAAGACTGTGGCGCGCACAGCACGTCGCTGCAAATTTTAGACCATGCCCAGTCACACCCATTTCACAACTAGTCACACCCATGTCCAAGCCCAACCGCACCCATTTAGCACTGCTGATCACACTGACTGGTACTGAGGGCACAGTGGCTGGCATTATGGACACATTTGCTGGTACTGTGGGCACACTGACTGGTACTAAAGAAGAGAGAAAACAGAGAGAAAAAAGAAAACAGAGAGAGAGAAAGAAAGAAAGAAAGGAGAGCGAGAGAGAAAGAACAGAGAGAGAAAGAAAGAACAGAGAGAGAAAGAAAGAGGGGAAAGAAAGAAAGAACAGAGACAGAGAAAGAAAGAAAGAAAGAAGTAAAGAAAGAACGAAAGAACAGAGAGAAAGAAAGAGAGGAAAGAAAAAGAAAGAAAGAGGGGAAAGAAAGAACAGAGAGAGAGAAAGAAAATGAGGGAAAGACAGAACAGAGAATGAGAAAGAAAGAACAAAGAAAGAAAGAATCAGAGATAAAGAAATAAAGAAAGATTCTATAAAGATACTATAGCAAAACCATGTGCCATAAAAACAATAGAATTTTATTATAAATACATTTATAAAAGCATTGAAGTACAATGCAATCATGTAAGGAGACAAGGAATGCAACAGAACAACGGTCTATACAACAGGTACAATAAATTATGTGCAATTCAATAGGGGTGCCTTGGTCACTCAGGTACAGTAGCTGCCCAGTAGCAGCAGCCATTAACCCTTTTCTCTCCCCCTCTCTGCCAAATGGTTTTCACACTGTTTGTGAGCAGCTATTTTAGGCTTTAATGACTGCACTATGCCTCTTTTCTTAGTCTGTTTCACTTGCTGCATTTAATTTAAGATCTAATACTCACTTATATTGGCGATTGAGGATCTGATTTTATGGCTGCATGCCATCATTTATGTAAAGCCTGTGTATAGCCTGATGAAGAGACCTGAGTAGTCTCGAAAGCTTGCAATGTGTTACCATCTTTTCAGTTAGCTATTAAAAGGTATCAACTACTGAGGACTCTCAATCCTGAATATTTTTCTATCTACTGGCTAACACGGTACAAAGATATACATCTTTCCTGTATCATTTATGTAGGCATCTTTAACATTGGTTTTGATACATTTCTATTTTTTGTATAATAAATACTCTGAACAATGTGTATATATATTAATGCCACTCCATGAGTATGGTTTTTGTGGGCTTTAGATGCTAATGATATTTGATATAGTCCCTCATTATTCTCATATTTTGGGAATTACATTTTTTCTGGAAGCTGTTGTAGCTCCATATGGACTATTGAATTGCACATAATTTATTGTACCTGTTGTATAGACCGTTGTTCTGTTGCATTTATTGTCTCCTTACATGATTGCATTGTACTTCAATGCTTTTATAAATTTATTTATAATAAAATTCTATTTTTTTTATGGCACGTGGTTTTCCTTCTTCTTTTGTATGATTTACGTATTTATTGGAAATGCCGCCTTTATTAGGCAATATATAATATAAGGATACTATAGCAGCCCATCTCCCATTGTAGTGCCCACCTGAGCCTCCCGATGCAGGACATATCATGATCCGCTCACAAGGCCGGCATCCCCAATTCCAAGGCGATCCTGCTGTCTGCGCTGTGGAAGGACATGGTGATGGGTTATGATTGGGTCACCGAGGAGGAAAGCAAGACCAAGCTAAGCCACAGAAAACCAGAGAGGTTGGTAACTAAGCGGATTGCAGACCCCTGATCCTATCCACACAACTAGCAGTAGCCGTGGAGCGTACCTACGATGATTATAGACGCCTCGACACAGCCGGAGAACTAAATAAGCCTAAAGCAAGAAAGGGGAAAATCTGAACTGCCCCAGAAGAGACCCCAAAGGAATAGATAGCCCCCAAACATATATTGTCGGTGAGACAAGATGAAAACACAAACGCAGGTAGGAAAATAGGCTGAGAAAACGATGGGGCCCAAACTAACTAGACAGAACAGGAAAGGTAAGACACTGTCTGCAATCACGCAAAAAAACCCTGCAAAAAATGCCCAACACGTCTGATAGAAAAAATACTGAAGTCACTAGACTTCGCCCACTATATCAGCACTCTGGTATATTCTGGAAACAGAGCAAAGAGAGGCCAATCTAATAAGGGACAAAAACAAACTGGCACAAACAGTAACATAAGGATGGAAATTCTGCACAGCTCCAGTCGGGGCTGGCTGACCACACAAAACTGAAATAGACAAAACCAAATCAAATGTGAACAATAGCAAAAGTGTGACGTCCGTCCGAGAATCTGGGCTGCAATAGGGACAGCACCCCTAGAAACCCCGAGACCCTTAACCCCTATACAGGGATCTGGAATTGTAGCAAGGCCCAGGGGTTGGCTGTCTAGAGGAGCAGTGGACCAGAGCAGGACGGTCGCCAAGGGAAAAAGGCAGGGAGCCAAAAACGTAGACAGAAATCGGAAGAGCAGTGGAGGTACTGAATCGGCAGGCAGTGGCAGAGTAGACAGTCCAGGCCAAGGTCACAAAATGGGAGAGTGGCAAAGGTATAAAAACGGCAGGCAGTAGCAGAGTCGAATATCCAGGCCAAGGTCACAAACCAGGAGAGTAGCAGAGGTACAAAAACGGCAGGCAGTAGAGGGGTCAGAAATCCAGGCTGAGGTCAGAGTCAAACAATAGCAAATCACACCGTAGCACACAGGGGAACCAAGAATATATCCGGCGGCTTGCAAGACCAGTCCCTAGGTATTAGAGGGATCAGGCCATCCCTCACAGGTTCCCAGACTGATGATGTCATCAGGACCGCCCCCAGGACCAGGCCAGATGGTGATGCACCAACCTCTTCAGGACTGACAGAGGAGCGGAGCCTGCGTCCACCAGATTCCTGCGCAGGAGCCCCTTCTCTGTCGCTGCCATCACTCGGGGGCGAGCCACGGCGCCTCCCAGTGGCCGAGGCAGGAACAGCAGGCTCCGAGTCAGATGGTGATGTGACAGTCCGGCGCCTCCTAGTGGCCGAGGCCGGGACAGCAGGCCCCGAGTCTGACGGTGAGGTGACAGTCCGGCGCCTCCTAGTGGCCGAGGCTGGGACAGCAGGCCCCGAGTCTGATGGCGACGTGACAAAAAGAACACTTAGCTTGAGCATGCAGGGACTGAGCTGGAAACTAAGACCTCAGGAGGCAGGAAAAATCACCAGCAGGGATAGAGGGAGTCGGCTGTCTTAAATCCAGTCAGTAACTCCCAATGTCCAATCGTCCTCCTCATTATCAGGTGGCAGGCCTCTGTTAATTAGATCAGCTCCATTACCTCCTGTAACCACCAAAGGGAGCCCGGAAAGAAAACTCTTGACCCCTCTGTCAATACAACCATCTCCACTACATTCACCAGCCACCAGAGGTAGGCCAGAAAGTGAATTCACAGCAGTACCCCCCTTGAGGAGGGGTCACCAAACCCTCATCCACGCCACCAGGCCGATCAGGATGGGCCCGGTGAAAAGCATGAACCAATCTATCGGCATGAATGTCTGAAGCAAAGACTCAAGAATTATCCTCCTGGCCATAACCCTTCGACTTGACCAAGTACTGGAGTCTCCGTCTAGCCAAACGAGAATCCAATATTTTCTCTACCTCATATTCCACATTGCCTTTAACCAATACAGGGTCAGGAGGTGCCACCATAGGAACTACTGGCTCAACAAACCTCTTCAACAGAGATTTATGAAACACGTTATGGATCTTAAACGTAACTGGAAGAGCCAATCGAAAAGAAACAGGATTAAGAACCTCCAAAATCTTATAAGGTCCAATGAATCTTGGCTTGAACTTTGGAGACGCAACCTTCATGGGAATATTCTTTGACGACAACCAAACCATATCACCCACTTTAAACCGCGGACCAATGGTCCTATGCCGGTTGGAAAACTGTTGGGCTTTTTCCTGAGAGAGGGACAACTTATCCACCACTTGGCCCCAAATCTGCTGCATTCTGTCTACCACAGTGTCCACACTTGGGCAGGTCGAAGATTCCACTTGCCCTGATGAAAATTGAGGATGAAACCCAAAGTTACAGAAAAAGGGCGACATCAAAGTGGCAGAACTAGCTCTATTGTTTAGCGCAAATTCGGCCAAGGGCAAAAATGAGACCCAGTCATACTGATCAGCAGATATAAAACATCTCAAATAGGACTCCAAAGTCTGGTTTGTTCTCTCAGTCTGCCCATTGGTCTGAGGATGAAACGCAGAGGAGAAAGATAACTGAATTCCCAGATTGGAACAAAAAGTTCTCCAAAATCTGGAAACAAACTGGACTCCACTGTCCTACACAATGTTCTCAGGAATCCCATGCAACCGAACCACCTGTTGTAAAAACAAGGGCACCAACTCTGAAGAAGATGGCAACTTTGGGAGTGGTATAAGATGGATCATCTTAGAAAATCTATATCACAAATCACCCAGATAATAGTCATTCTCTGAGAAACAGAAAGATCAGAAATAAAATCCATTGAGATATGGGTCCATGGCCTCTTGGGACCCGGCAGGGGCATCAACAACCCACTAGAACGAGAACAGGGTTTAGACCGAGAACAAGTCCCACAGGACTGCACAAAATTTCTGACATCACGAGACAAGGCAGGCCACCAAAAAAAACCGACTCACCAAATCTCTGGTACCAAAAATACCTGGATGACCAGCCAACACAGAGCAATGAATTTCAGACATTACTATCTTCCTCCACTGGTCAGGAACATACAATTTTCCCATAGGGCAACGCTCAGGTTTGTCCTCCTGAAATTCCTCCAGGGCACGTCTCAAATCGGGCGAGATGGCGTAAAGAACTACCCCCTCAGCAAGCTGGGTGACAGTTAGAAGGCGGGGTAGAGGGAAGAGCACCAGGGAGGCTAGTCCTGATCTGGCACACCCCAATAAGTTTGCTAAGTTGGCAGATGAGGGGAGTGTTAGTGCAGGAGTAGCACTGCTGCAGCAAGGCATGTCCTCTGAAAGCCGGAGGAGTGTCTGCTCCAGTAAGGGGGGAAATAGGAGAGCAGGGCAGGCCAGACAGGTTCTGGTAGTGGGAGACTCAATTATTAGGGGAACAGATAGGGCAATCTGTCACAAAGACAGGGATCGTCGAACGGTGTGCTGACTACCTGGCGCTCGAGTCCGACACATCGCTGATCGGGTTGACAGATTACTGGGAGGGGCTGGAGAGGATCCAGCGGTCATGGTGCACATTGGCACAAATGACAAAGTTAGAGGTAGGTGGAAGGTCCTTAAAGATGATTTCAGGGAATTAGGCTGTAAGCTTAAAGCAAGGACCTCCAAGGTGGTATTTTCGGAAATACTTCCTGTACCACGTGCCACGCCAGAGAGGCAACGGGAGATTAGGGAGGTTAATAAGTGGCTCAGGAATTGGTGTAGGAAGGAGGGGTTTGGGTTCCTGCAGAACTGGGCCGACTTCTCAGTTGGCTACAGGTTCTACGCTAGGGACGGGCTGCACCTCAATGGGGAGGGTGCAGCTGTGCTGGGGGAGAAAATGGCTAGAAGGTTGGAGGAGTGTTTAAACTAGGGACGGGGGGAGGGTATTCCTTTTATAGGAGGGGAAGACAGTGCAGATAGAGACCTGGGCACAAATAATGACATTGGGGGTGGAGGTGGCATGGGGGGGTGGGGTTAGAACAGTTAATAATTTAAGAAAGAATAGAGGTACAGAGAGATACATAAAGTGCATGTATACTGATGCCAGAAGTCTCGCCAACAAAATGGAGGAATTGGAGTTAATGTTGTTGGAACATAATTATGACATGGTGGGGATATCTGAGACATGGCTGGATGAGAGCCATGACTGGGCTGTTAATTTACAGGGCTATAGTCTGTTCAGAAATGACCGTACAAATAAGCGAGGGGGAGGCGTGTGTTTATATGTAAAATCATCCTTAAAACCCATCCTTTGTGATAATATATATGAATCTAATGAAAATGTAGAGTCCCTGTGGGTAGAGATAAGGGGAGGGGGGAAAAATAATAAATTACTGATAGGGGTTTGTTATAAATCTCCAAAAATAATGGAAGCTACAGAGAATATCCTCATAAAGCAAATAGATGAAGCAGTGACTCAAGGAGAAGTCATTATTATGGGGGACTTCAACTACCCTGAAATACATTGGGGAACCGAAACCTGCAGTTCCAGCAAGGGTAATAGGTTTCTGACAACGATGAGAGACAATTACCTTTCACGACTGGTTCAGGACCCAACAAGAGGGGGGGCACTGCTAGACCTAATATTAACCAACAGGCCAGACCGCATATCAAATGTAAGGGTTGAGGGTCACTTGGGTAATAGTGATCACAAATTAATAAGTTTTCATGTATCCTTTAATAAGATGTGTAGTAGAGGGGTTACAAGGACACTAAACTTCAGGAAGGCAAATTTCCAACGGATGAGAGATGATCTTGGTGCAATTAACTGGGACGATATCCTGAGACATAAAAATACACAAAGAAAATGGGAGACGTTTATTAGCATCCTGAATAGGACCTGTGCACAATATATACCGTATGGGAATAAACATGCGAGAAATAGGAGGAAACCACTATGGCTAAATAGAGCTGTAAGGGGTGCAATAAGAGATAAAAATAAAGCATTTAGAGAATTAAAGCAAGTAGGTAGTGATGAGGCATTAAATAAATACAGAAGATTAAATAAATTCTGTAAAAAGCAAATCAAGACAGCAAAGATTGAGACAGAGAGACTCATTGCCAGAGAAAGTAAAAATAATCCCAAAATATTCTTTTACTACATAAATAGTAAGAAGCTAAAAAATGATAGTGTTGGTCCCCTTAAAAATAGTCTGGGTGAAATGGTGGATGAGGATGAGGAAAAAGCCAATATGCTAAATGACTTTTTTTCAACAGTATTTACACAAGAAAATCCCATGACGGATAACATGATCAGGGATAAAAATTCTCCATTAAATGTCACCTGCTTAACCCAGCAGGAAGTACGGCGGCGTCTACAAATCACTAAAATTGACAAATCCCCGGGCCCAGATGGGATACACCCCCGAGTACTGCAGGAATTAAGCACAGTCATAGATAGACCACTATTTTTAATCTTTAAAGATTCCATAATAACAGGGTCTGTACCACAGGACTGGCGTATAGCAAATGTGGTGCCAATATTCAAAAAGGGGACAAAAACTGAACTTGGAAATTATAGGCCAGTAAGTTTAACCTCAACTGCGGGTAAAATCCTGGAGGGTTTTCTAAGAGATACTATACTGGAGTATCTGGAGAAGAATAACCTTATGACCCAATATCAACATGGGTTTACAAGAGACCGTTCCTGTCAGACTAATCTGATAAGCTTTTATGAAGAGGTAAGTTCCGGACTGGACCAAGGGAATGCAGTGGACGTGGTGTACATGGACTTTTCAAAAGCTTTTGATACGGTGCCACACAAAAGGTTGATACATAAAATGAGAACAATGGGGATAGGGGGGAAAATATGTGTAGGTGGGTTAAGAGCTGGCTCAGGAATAGGAAACAAAGGGTGGTTATTAATGGAACACACTCGGACTGGGTCACGGTTAGCAGTGGGGTACCACAGGGGTCAGTTTTGGGCCCGCTTCTTTTTAACATATTTATTAATGACCTTGTAGGGGGCATAGAGAGTAGAATTTCAATATTTGCAGATGACACTAAACTCTGCAGGGTAATTAATACAGAGGAGGACAATTTTATATTACAGGAGGATTTATGTAAACTAGAAGCTTGGGCTGATAAATGGCAAATGAGCTTTAATGGGGATAAATGTAAGGTCATGCACTTGGGTAGAACGAACAAGTTGTATAATTATGTGCTTAATTGTAAAATACTGGGTAAAACAGTCACTGAAAAAGACCTGGGTGTATGGGTGGACGACAAACTCACATTTAGTGGCCAGAGTCAAGCAGCTGCTGCAAAGGCAAATAAAATAATGGGATGCATTAAAAGAGGCATAGATGCTCATGAGGAGAACATAATTTTACCTCTATATAAGTCACTAGTGCGACCACACTTAGAATACTGTGTACAGTTCTGGTCTCCGGTGTATAAGAAAGACATAGCTGAACTGGAGCGGGTGCAGAGAAGAGCGACCAAGGTTATTAGGGAACTAGGGGGTCTGCAATACCAAGACAGGTTATTACACTTGGGGTTATTTAGATTGGAGAATCGAAGGCTTAGGGGTGATCTTATTACAATGTATAAATATATGTGGGGACAATACAAAGACCTTTCTAATGATCTTTTTACTCTTAGACCTGTGACGGGGACAAGGGGGCATCCTCTACGTCTGGAGGAAAGAAGGTTTAAGCATACTCACAGACGCGGATTCTTTACTGTAAGAGCAGTGAGACTATGGAACTCTCTGCCATATGATGTTGTAATGAGTGATTCACTACTAAAATTTAAGAAGGGACTGGATGCCTTTCTTGAAAAGTATAATATTACAGGGTATATACACTAGTCTCCTTAATATTGCGTTGATCCAGGGAGCTAGTCTGATTGCCGTATGTGGAGTCGGGAAGGAATTTTTTTCCCCAATGTGAAGCTTACTGTTGCCACATGGGGTTTTTTTGCCTTCCTCTGGATCAACATGTTAGGGCAAGTTAGGATAGGATATGGGTTGAACTAGATGGACTTAAAGTCTCCCTTCAACCTTAATAACTATGTTACTCACCTAGAATGGCAGTAGGCTCTGTCAAAATAAGAGAATCCGCAAAGAAACTCCTAGAAAGGGCATCCGCCTTAACATTCTTAGTGCCCGGAAGAAAAGAGACCACACAATTAAAACGTGTGAAAAACAAGGCCCACCTAGGCTGTCTAGGATTCAAGCATTTGGCTGATTCAAGATAAATCAAATTCTTGTGGTCGGTGAGGACCACAACTTGATGTCTAGCTCCCTCCAACCAATGTCTCCACTCTTCAAATGCCCACTTCATGGCCAACAATTCCCGATTCCCCACGTCATAATTAGGTTCAGATGGGGAGAATTTTCGAGAAAAGAAGGCACAGGGATTCATCTTAGAAGTTACCGGATCTCTTTGGGACAAAGCGACTCCTGCACCAATCTCAGAAGCATCTACCTCCACCTGAAATGGAAGTGAGACATCAGGTTGCCGTAGAACCGGAGCAGAAGTGAATCTCCGCTTAAGCTCCTGAAATGCTGAGACTGCCTCTGGAGATCAATTCACCACATCAGCGCCCTTTTTGGTCAGATCAGTCAGTGGTTTGACAATACCAGAAAAATTACCTATAAATTTACGATAGAAATTAGCAAAACCCAAAAACTTCTGGAGAGCCTTCAAAGAAGTGGGCTGAACCCAATCATAAATGGCCTGTACCTTGGCCGGATCCATTTCAATAGCCGACGGAGACAAAATAAATCCCAAAAATGAAATCCTCTGTACTCCAAAGAGGCATTTCGATCCCTTAACATACAGGGAATTTTCCCTCAAAATCCGGAACACAGTCCGGACATGTTCCACATGAGAATCCCAATCACTGGAAAAGATCAAAATATCCAGATAAATGATCAAAAACTTATCCACAAAGTCCCGGAAAATATCGTTCATAAAGGATTGGAAGACAGAAGGGGCATTAGTGAGCCCAAAAGGCATCACCAAGTACTCAAAATGTCCCTCCGGAGTATTAAACGCCGTCTTCCATTCATCCCCGTGCTTGATGCGAATAAGATTTTACGCCCCCTGAGGTCAAGCTTGGTAAACCAGCTGGCACTTTTAACTCTGGAAAATAAATCAGAAATCAGGGGTAACGGGTACTGATATTTAACAGTGATTTTGCTAAGGGAACGATAGTCAGTACATGGCCTTAATGAACCATCTATCTTGGTCACAAAATAAAAAAACAGCACCTAAGGGTGAAGAGGATGGTCTAATATGACCCTTCTCCAATGACTCCTTGATATAAGATTGCATAGCATCATGTTCGGGTACAGATAAGTTGAAAAGTCGACTCTTGGGAAATTTACACCCGGGCATCAACTCAATTGCACAGTCATACCTCCTATGAGGAGGCAAAGATGCAGACTTACTCTCACTGAGTACATCAGAAAAATCAGCCAAATAATCAGGAATATCATGAGACTGGGGAGAGGTGGCGAAAACAGGAGTGCTACTAAGAACACATTGACAACCCCAACTCACCACAGACACAGATTTCCAATCCAAAACAGGATTATGAGTTTGCAACCAGGGAAAACCCAGAACAATAGTATCATGCAAATTGTGCAGCACCAAAAATTTACAATTTTCTTGGTGGTCCAGGGCGACCCGCAATATCACCTGGGTCCAAAACTGGGGTTTATTCTCCATCAAAGGAGTAGCATCAATACCCCTCAAAGGGATAGGAGTCCGCAGGGGTATCATGGGAAAACCACAACGTTTAGCAAAGTCCAAATCCATCAGATTCAAAGCTGCTCCTGAATCCACAAAAGCCTTAGCGGAAAATGTAGATAAGGAGCAGATCAGAGTAATTGCCAAAAGGAACTTAGGTTGTACACTGCCCACAGCAAATGTGTGCACAAAACGTTTCTCTCATTTAGGGCAGACAGAAATAGTATGAGAGGCGTCTCCACAGAAAAAACACCGCTTATTACGCCTTCTAAACTCCTGACATTACGCCCTAGACAAAATCCTATCCATGGGTTCAGACGTTTGTTCAAAAGGCGGCAACACCTCTCGTGTAGTTTTACGTTCACATAGACGCCGATCAACTTGGATGGCTAATGACATAGAATCATCAAGACCAGATGGAACAGGAAATCCCACCATAACATCTTTTACGGTTTCTGATAAACCCTTCCGAAAGAGAGCTGCTAATGCACCGTCATTCCATGTAGTAAGGACCGCCCACTTTTCGAATTTTTGACAGTATAACTCTGCAGAATCCTGACCCTGGTTCAATGCCAATAGGGTTTTCTCATCTTGATCAATAGCATTAGGTTCATCATACAACAACCCCAAGGCTTGAAAAAATGCATCCACACTAGTCAGAACAGGATTTCCAGGTGTCAGAGAAAAAGCCCAATCCTGGGGATCACCGCGTAGCAAGGAGATGACAATTTTAACCTGCTGCACAGAGCTCCCCGATGAGTTAGGCTTCAAGGCAAGAAATAGTTTACAATTATTCTTAAAATTCAAAAATTTAGACCGATCCCCAGAAAATACATCAGGAGTAGGGATTCTTGGTTCAACAGCAGGTGATTGAGCGAGATAGGCGGAAATTCCCCACACTTCAGCAGCGAGCTGCTCAACACAATCAGACAATTGCTTGATCTGCATTAAAGAAAAAAAAATCCTCCTACGGCCCCAGAAAAAAAGAGGAAAAAATATATATATAAAAGAAAAATTCTGACACTTTTTTTTTTTTTTACAATTCTCTCCTGCTTTTGAGTACCCTAGAATCTGCGGTTTAGGCTGGTGATTCTGTTATTATTGGGTCACCGAGGAGGAAAGCAAGACCAAGCTAAGCCACAGAAAGCCAGAGAGGTTGGTAACTAAGCGGATTGCAGACCCCTGATCCTATCCACACAACTAGCAGTAGCCGTGGAGCGTACGTACGAGGATTCTAGATGCCTCGACACAGCCGGAGAACTAAATAAGCCTAAAGCAAGAAAGGGGAAATCTAAACTGCCCCAGAGCAGACCCCAAAGGAATAGATAGCCCCCAAACATATATTATCGGTGAGACAAGCTGAAAACACAAACGCAGGTAGGAAAATAGGCTGAGCAAACGATGGGGTCCAAACTAATTACACAGGACAGGAAAGGAAAGACACTGTCTGCAATCACGCAAAAAAACCCTGCAAAAAATGCCCAACACGTCTGATAGAAAAAATACTGAAGTCACTAGACTTCGCCCACTATATCAGCACTCTGGTATATTCTGGAAACAGAGCAAAAAGAAGCCAATCTAATGAGGGACAAAAACAAACTGGCACAAACAGTAACATAAGGATGGAAATTCAGCACAGCCCCAGCCGGGGCTGATTGACCACACAAAACTGAAATAGACAAAACCAAATCAAATGTGAACAATAGCAAAAGAACACTTAGCTTGAGCATGCAGGGACTGAGCTGGAAACTAAGACCTCAGGAGGCAGGAAAAATCACCAGCAGGGATAGAGGGAGTCGGCTGTCTTAAATCCAGTCAGTAACTCCCAATGTCCAATCGTCCTCCTCATTATCAGGTGGCAGGCCTCTGTTAATTAGATCAGCTCCATTACCTCCTGTAACCACCAGAGGGAGCCCGGAAAGAAAACTCGTGACCCCTCTGTCAATACAACCATCTCCACTACATTCACCAGCAACCAGAGGTAGACCAGAAAGTGAATTCACAACAGTGATGGATCTGAAGCATTCCTATTTCCGTCACAATCTCCTCATGAAATTATCTCATTTCCGGTCAGCCTCCAGCACATCACTTCCGGTGGAACGTCATGTGCGAGTTTTAAAATGCTCACCGGGGCTCCGCCATGTACTCCTGTGTCCGTAGGAAAAGCCCGCTTTGTATGCCTTGTACACACTTGGCTCCTCTCCATACATCCGTACACATATGACTCCACTCCGTACACACACGGCTCTGCTCCGCATACCCCATACACATGCGGCTCTGCTCTGTACACCAAGTACACACACAACTCCGTTCTGTACACCTCGTACACGCGCAGCTCCAGTGGCGGATTAACTGGACTATGGGCCCGGGGCTGTTCATAAAACCTGGGCCCCTGTACCCCCCTTCCCACCTGAGCGCTGCGGTCCCCGTGCGGGAATTGACAGCCGTACGGACCGCAGCACTTGGTTTGTTGCGGGTCCATACGGAAAACCCGCCACCATTCCACCACGTGTGGACATGGCCTAAAAAGACGTTGCACATAAGCTGTAGGCCTACGGCCAATACGCACAAAATCGCCCAACGTGATCCTGGCCATAGGGGATCCACTTTAATGTCCCCACTTTAATTTGAAGTCCCCTTACTTCATCCATTGCAGTCCCCTATCACCCACTCACTTCATCTGCAGTGCCGCTTCATCATTTGCAGCCCCTTATCCCCCCTTCCATTTCATCATGTGCAGTCCCCTTCCCCCCCCAACTTCATGTGCAGCCCCACTCCCCCATCATCATGTGCAGTTAATTTTACCCCCACATCATGTGCAGTCCCCCTTACCCCCACTTCATGTGCAGTTCCCCTTACCCCCAATTCATCATGTGCAGTCCCACTTACCCCTTAATTCATCATGTGCAGTCCCACTTACCCCTTAATTCATCATGTGCAGTCCCCCTTACCCCTTAATTCATCATGTGCAGTCCCCCTTATCCCCCACTTCATCATGTGCAGCCCCACTTATCCCCCACTTCATCATGTGCAGCCCCACTTATCCCCCACTTCATCATGTGCAGCCCCACTCACCCCCCTTCTTCATATGCAGCCCCACTCACCCCCTTCATCATGTGAAGCCCACACTCATCCCTCCTTCATCCTGTGAAGCCCCCACTCACCCCCTTCATCCTGTACAACCCCAGTCACCCCCTTCATCATATACAGCCCCCAGTCACCCCCCTTCATCATAAACAGCCCCCAGTCACCCCCCTTCATTGTGTACAGCCCCCACTCACCCCCTCCCCCATTTAATTCATTTTATAAATAAAAAAAATAAAAAAAAGTTCCCCATACTTACCTCACAGCCGGCTTGCTCCCCAGCAGCGCCTCTGCTTTCAGCATCCTCCGGGACATGTCGGCGCGTGCACAATGACGTCATCACGCACGCCGACATCTGACCTGGAAGTACAGCCAGAGGGAGCCGGAGCTGAGCAGCCGTCAAGGTGACGGCCGTGCACAGCTCCTGGCCCCTCATAGAATGTGACGCGGGCGGCTGTCTGCTGCCGGCGGCGTCACAGCACAGGGCACAGCCGGCCCTGTACAGGTGCTGGGGGAGCGGTCCGGGTGGCATTTGCCTCTCTGCCACCCGGCCCAGCCCGCCCCTGCCCCTGGGCCCCCAAAAAACCTTGGGCCCGGGGCGACCGCCCCATCCGCCCCTATTAAGATCCGCCATTGCGCAGCTCCGCACACCCCGTACACACGTGACTCCGCTCCGTACACCTCATACATATGCGGCTCAACTCTGTACACCTCGTACACATGCGGCTCTGCTCCGTACACCTCGTACACATGCGGCTCCGCTCCATACACTTCGTAAACACAGCTCCGCTCCATCCACCTTGAACACACACAGCTCTGCTACATTCACCCTGTAAACTCCTCCGGACCCCACACAGAAACTTACTCGCATCCAGCTGATGTGTGGGGAAGGTGACTTGATGGACAGACGTGACTGGTAGAAGGAGGGGACAGTTTGTGCACTAGTGACAGAGATTGACAGGTTAGAATGGTAACAGCAGGGAAAGACAGAAAAGGGAGTGCAGTACCGTGAAATGACCACAAGATGGCAGGGGAGAGTAGTACAGGACTTAACATCAGCTTAGGGCTTAGGAATTCGCTTAGTCATGGGGGGCGGGGAGATAGGAGCCCGGGTGGGAAATTCCCCTGTGAGAGAGGGGATAAATAGAAGAAGGGCTCCAGGAGAGTTAAGTCCCGGGAGGAGCTCAGAAGAAGACGGAGAAAGTGAGAAGAGCTCGGCCTGGGGGACGGACAAAGGAGAGACAGTCAGGGGGGTGGCCCTAACCCGATGGACTACAGAACAGGCAAGGAGAAGAGGCAGCCAGGAGGGAGACCCTCACTCGATGTACCGCAAGACAGCCGAGGTCCCGGGGGTACCGATTAGAAGACGACCTTGGGCAGGTGAAGCGCTGGGGGTAGTTTGGTCTAGGACAGCCCCCAGTGAAAGATCCGCGAGGTGCGTTACTGCGACTGGAGCTGAAGAATAGGTACCCGGGCCTGGCGATACAGTGGTGTAAAGAAGCTGCGGTGCGTGTTTGGTGGTCGTCAGGAGGACGACAAATAAATCCGGAACTGTTACAAGTGGAAGCTGTCTCCGTCTCATCTTTGCCTCGTCTGGTAAGCAGTGGCCCACTCCCCTAGCCCGGCCCCCTACCACAGATGCACCATGACAACCAGCACCGCAGAGTCATGCATACACAGAGGGAGGCTCCTGATCATGTGACCCTGACTCCTCCCCTCCTGTGACCTCATCACCAGTCCTGTGCGCACAGAGCAGCCAATTGCAGCCTGAGAACGGAGCTGCCTGAGGGGGGGTCAGAAATGCCGTGCAATGTCTCATCCCGTCATTGCAGGAGGGGGACCCCGCATTTGCGTGCAGTGCCCTGGAAGCGGATCGAGCGACCCACTACAGGCACCGGCCCTTCTGGCATTTGCCAGAAGTGCCCGCTGGTCAGTCCGGCCTGGTCCTCGTGGCCTCTCCTTACAGCTGTTTAGGCATTCTGCTGTTCAAGATTTTCAGCTATGTTTTTATCAGGCATGAAAGTTTGTTGAGAAGTTTAGATGCCCTCCCATCAAAGTTTTTATACTCCTAATATATTACAATCATCATACTATATAATCCTGTGTACTTACAATTCACATTTTGACTACCCAGTTAATTCTTCTCTTTTCCATTAAAGGTACTGTCACACTTAGCGATGTACCAGCGATATGACGCGGTCAGGATCGCTGGTACATCGCTAAGTGGTCGCTAGTGAGCTGCCACACAGGCAAGTCTCACCAGCGACATCGCTGGGGATGGGGATCGCTACTTACCTGTCACACCACGCGATCCTGCGTCCTCCCGCCCGGCTCCACGCGTCGCTCGTCCTCACAGCAGGAAGCGCCGCAGGAAGCTGACGACGAGAAACAGTCCAGGACGTTCTCGCGCGATCAGCGATAACCAGCGGGGGAGCCGGTCGTAGGTAAGTATCAGACATAGCGATATCGCTAGAAATATCGCTATAACGTCACAAGTTATAGCGATATTGCTAGCGATATCTCTTAGTGTGACAGGCCCTTTAGTCTATGACATCACGTGATTAAAATCTCACCAGCTGAATCCTTCTAAGCTCTATGTAGACACAGAAAGTCAATTGTCCCTGTATGAGTCATCACTGCAAAAGTCCCTGGGGCAGAGGGAGGAGGGAGCAGCTGGGTCAGGAATTGAAGCAAGGACCAGAGACTTCCTATTTCTACAAAGAGCAGAGAAAAGAGAAGAATAAACTGGATAGAAAGGCAAAATGAGCAAGTGTAAGCACACAGTGCTATATAATATGATGATTGATGATAATATATTAAGAAAATAAAAAAATTGTTGTGAGTGTTACTTTAATAAAGCTGGGGCCATGCCTTCTAAATGAGTGAAGTGGTTGCCTTCATGCACTTGACCACAAAACTTCACAAATAGATTTCTTACTAGTGTCCCAACAAAATTTTACTAGCAAGGTATGAATATAGTAAGCATTAAAGGATCTTTACATTTACACTTTTAGGGATAACATCTCCCACTGACATGACCCCTTTAACTCCTTTTATATTTCACCTATCCAGTTTTATATTATGGGTCATATATTAAGCACTAATAGGCTATATATACTTATTTGCCAATGGTTCTGTGATATTAATTCCTGCTTAATATCTTCTATCTTTCTGTATACTCCTTTCATATCTTTTCTATCGTACCGATTGCGGTTGCACCCTCTGTTACATGGTCAATGCGGGAGAGGGACTGAGGAAGCTCATTCAAATGAGATGCATTGTGGTGCAGAGGTCCGCCGAGTCCCTGCACCGCAATACAAGCTGCGGCTGGCAGCTGATGTTGGTGTGCAAGTCAAGAAGTGGAGTGTGGCAGTTATGTCATGCGCTGCCCATAGCTTGCTTAGTCAAGTGATCTATCGGCTTCTGCGCTGGCTACAGAAGAGGACGCCGCACGTTGTGGTAGCAAGGAAGATAAATAGGATTATTTATTTTTTTATGCATTAAAGAACAGCCTCAGAAGATGGACATATACTGTATACCAGGATGGGGGACATACTGTATATACTAGGATTAGGGACATATATACCAGGATGGGCCTAGTATGGGGATATATATACCTGGTTGAGCCCAGGATGGGCGACATATATACTAGGATGAGGGACATACATACCAGGATGGGCCTCAGGATGGGGACTTATTTATCAGGATGGGGGACTTATACACCTGGAAGGGGCCCAGGTCAGTGAACATATATATCTGAAAGGGGCCCAGGATGTGGGACATTAGTATAGGAAGGGTGACATTACTACATAATGGGGGGAGGGAGACACATATGTGCTTATAGGATTTAGAATGCTACAATCGCCCATACATCCACCCAACATGTAAGGAGGGGGGGGTAGGTCCAAATTTGCAGCAGGGCCCATCGGACTCTAGTTACACCACTGCTGAGTAGTATCAGGTCCTTTCTGCTTTATCTTCCCTCTATCGGAAATAACTAGTCTAGTTTATTTAAGCATCAGTAGTACAGAGATAAGGGTTGAATTACTATACATTACTTTAGATTAGGGGTAAGCTATCACTCAGCACATGGAACTATAGTTACAGCCATTTCCACTAAAAGTGAAGTTTTATTTATTCACATTTCTGGATGGTGAAAGTTTGGTTAATTCTGTGCTATTGTTTTTCAGTTTATAATAGTGGCACCAATTTTCTTGTGTTCTTAAATGTTTTAAATGCTAAATGTTATGTGTGACGTTTATAATAAAGATTCTTTACATTTGTATTATCTATGTGTGTAAAATCATATGGATTCATGCAATTATCAAAATATATTTTTTTAGTTTTATCATATTTTTTATCATATAAAAACAATATTTACAGAAAATATATAAAAAAAAAAAAACTTTAAGAAATGATTCAGGGAAAATGTTCCTTACTGGAGATACATATGAGTAGTAACAATAGTGTATTGACCTAGAATATCTACAGTGAGTTTCCCTCTCAGTAGTAATCTTCATTAACCTGTACCTGTATTACCCTAGAATCATTGCGTAAGCGTAAAATAATATCATTATCTCAGGAAGTGGTGCTTATGCTTACCCATGACTTAAGGCCCCGTCTCACATAGCGAGATAGTTAGCGAGATCGCTGAAACAGGTTTTGTGACAGAACAGCGATCTCGCTATATGTGACACATAGCAGCGACCGGCCCCCCGCTAGATATCGCTGATCGTGCTCGAATGTCCTAGGCCATTTTTTGATCGCTAGCGTCCCGCTGGCCAGCATGCATTGCTGTGTTTTACGCCGACGAGCGACCTCGTTGGCGACGCAGAACTCAGGGACGCAGGTGTGAGTCGTCAAACTAACTGCTGTGTGACAAGGTCCCAATGACCGCCGAGGTCGTTATACGGATCGCCATATCGTTGCTGCGTCGTTGAATAGATCTGCCTGTTTGACAGCTTACTAGTGACCATGTAGCGACGCACCAGCAATCCTTACCAGGTCGTATCGTTGTCGGAATCGCTGGAGCATCACTATGTGATACGGGACCCTTAAGGTGCCACTATGTGTTCATAGAATCATAGAATCCTAGAATGTTAGAGTTGGAAGGGACCTCAAGGGTCATCGTGTCCAACCCCCTGCTCAAAGCTGGATTCACTAAACTATCTCAGACAGATGTCTGTCCAGCCTCTGTTTGAAGACTTCCATTGAAGGAGAAATCACCACCTCTCATGGCAGCCTGATCCACCTTCACTGTCAAAAAGTTTTGTCTAAGATCTAATCTGTATCTTCTACCTTTCAGTTTCATTCCATTGCTTGTCGTGTTTCCCTATGCAATTGAGAATAATGATGATCCCTATACATTGTGACAGCCATTCAGATATTTGTAGACAGCTATTAAGTCTCCTCTTAGCCTTCTTTATTGCAGGCTATACATTCTCAGATCCTTTAACCGTTCCTCGTAGGACATACTTTGAAGTCCACTCACCATCCTGGTAGCTCTTTTCTGAACTTGCTTCACTTTTTCAATGTCTTTTTTTAAAATGTGATGCCCAGAACTGGACACAGTATTCCAGATGAAGCCTGACCAAGGAGGAGTAGAGGGGAATAATTACTTCACGTGATCTAGACACTATGCTTCTCCTAATACATCCTAGAACTGCTCGTTTTGTGTAGGCTTCCTATGTCTCCATATTGCCCTCTAGTCTTATTCTTTCTTGTTGGTTCAATGTATAATGAACCACTGATATTACAGTCAATCACTGGTTACATAAATTCCATGTAAATTGTCAGTCAGGATAAACAACTAACTCATGCCTGCTGAAAAGCTGATTATGTTTGGTTCTTGGCAGCTTGTTGTCAGCTGAAGCTGTATGTGTGTGTGTGTGTTTGGCTTGGGTTTCCACTTGCTTTGTAGGCTCTGTCACAAGTTCTGTCATCTTTACCAGACAGAAAAAAAGCACAATAGGCTGCACTTTTTTTCAGTCAAAATGACAGACATCCAAACAAAGGCCAAGCAGGCCTTATTATAGTCAGAGGTGTGGATGGCGCTGTTCATATCCGCGTAAAACAGGCCAGTTTCTTGAAGGAATTCCATTTTTCTGTCCCTATGATGAAATAGATAAATAAATTTCTGAATGCAATTGTGAACCTGTCTGTGTATGGGCGCGTTGGGAAGATGACTGGAGTAGTTAATACGAACCTCTCAGCAGGATTTTGCTTAGTAACCTACAGACACTGTTAGTTTGGCAGTTTTTCACTGATTAAAATTATACTTGCTGTGAAGAATTTCGTTTTGTGGTTCTTGTGTAATCAGTGTTAGAAGTTTTCAGTTCCAAAGCACAAACAGTATGTCTTTCTCGCTCTGTGATGAGAAACATGTTTGTGCTTCAGGGCGGCCTATGGGCAGGTCTCTCCTTGGTTTCTCTGGCTTAGAGCAGGAAGATAGGATTCTGCCTACACTCCTGCCCCGGAGCACTGACATATCATTAACTGAAAACTTCTAACACTGATTACACAAGAACCACAAGACGAATTTCTTCACAGCAGGTATCATTTTAATCAGTGTAACAGATCCAGTCTGACAGTGTCTGTAGGTTATGGAGCACAATCCTGCTGACAGGTTCACTTTAAGGATCTGGAATATCTGATTTCAAACTGTCAAACCTGTTGCACTCCTTCAGATAAGCTGCTGCCAGTGAAGTCTGGCAGTAGGTCTCTCATAGAAAAAACACCAACATTTGACTGACAGCCATCTAAGGAGTATAGGGGGATTTATCCTTAGGATAGCATATTGTATGAAATAGCACTATTCGCAACTTTCTGATGTCTGCCCATATATGAAAATAATGCAATTAGTAATAAACTAAACTCTTCCAGTCTTTTGATCTTGACACAATGATGTTTCACATCACAATGACATTCCACAGCTGACAGTCACTGACACATGACATAACATCAATATTACGACAGCTGGAAGGAACTGCCTTCATTCTTGTTTTGAAATAAATATTTTCTGAAAACCACTCTTAACACAGTGTCATTGTAATTAAGCAATGCTGATATAGCAGTCAGTGCTGAGAATTAAGCTGGAGTCACACATAGCGACTTACCAGCGATACCGACACCGATATCAAGGTGTCAGGATCGCTGGTAAGTCGCTTTGTGATCGCTGGTGAGCTGTCAAACAGACAGCTTCACCAGCGATCAGCACAGCGATGCCGAGCATCCGGCATCGCTTGCCATGCCTGTAAAAAATAGAATTAAAATAAAAAATATTGTTATTCTCACCTTCCGACGTCCCGCGCTGCATTCCTCTCTCCACGCTCCGGTCCCAGTGATCCTTTGCGAGAATGACCGCGAGAGTCACGGTCTTGCGGGAGCGCGAAGTCTCGCGGTCATTCGTGCAAAGGATCACTGGGACCGGAGCGTGGAGAGAGGAATGCTGCGCGGGACGTCGGAAGGTGAGAATAACAATATTTTTTATTTTAATTCTATTTTTTACAGCTGATCGCTGGTCTCCCGCCTGTCACACGCAGCAATGCGTGCTGGCCAGTGGGAGACCAGCGACGAAAAATATGTCCAGAGGTTTCTTACAGTGATCAGTGATACCGGCAGGGGGGCCGCTTGCTGATCGCTGTCACACACAGCAATCTCGCTGGTGAGATCGCTGTTACGTCACAAAAGTTGTGACTCAGCAGCGATAACGCTAGCGAGATTGCTGTCTGTGACTCCCGCTTTACTCAGCCATCTCCCTGTAGGAGTTTCCAGCTGAATACAGACAATGAGGCATATTTATCAATATTGTCTCATTTTTAAACTCTGCAAAGAGTGTGTGCACATGTTGCGAATTCTGCTGCGGATTCGCAGTGGAATTGGCCCTGCGGATCCGCAGCAGTTTCTGCTGCGTTGTACAGTACCCTTTTAGTCTATGGGAAATTAAATCCGCAGTGCACATGGTGCGGAATTTTCCGCGCGGATTTGCTGCAGTTTCAAATCCACAGCATGTCAATTCTTTGTGCGGATTCCGCTGCGGTTTGGCACCCGCTCCATGGCAGGGGAAACCCGCAGGCTAAACCACAGAAAATCTGCAGATAAACTGCAGGTCTTTTGACCTGTGGTTTTACCTGCGGATTTGGACAAATCCACGCAGAAAAAATTCCTCAGGACAATCCGCAACGTGTGCACACAGCCTTAGAGAAGACTGTCTGAAAGGTTTTGTGTTTGGTAAATCTAGTGTATTTTTGCACTGTAATAAATATGGTGCAAATCATGCATTTTGGCAAACTTAGCAGAATATGTCCTACTCACAACAGCTAGTACTGCACTGATTCAGTGATCTACTCATTCACAAAATGCTGCCCACCTTCTCTTCCTCATTATGAAGCAACCTGTTCAAGAGTTAAAGTCTTACAACAGGTTACAATGAGAGATCCTTGAAATGGTAAAGTATATTTACCTTATACCAGTTTGGACTGGTCTACCACGGATCCAGAGTATTCCCAGTGGGCCCCTGAACCAAAAAGCATTTTGCATACTCTGCCTGTATGTATGGAGGCATGCGTAAAAAAAATCATTCCTGCATGTGTAGAAATGTCTAAAAGTTTGCCTGTGCATTGTAAGGTAGCTGTCAGACATATGGTGGATGGGAGATATGTATCATAGAGATGGTTGTCCTCTGTGATATAAACCTGGAGTAATGCTCTAGTACACATAGTACTAAGAGGGGTTAATAGGCCGTAATGGGTCGATTGTGATTAGTTGAAGAGTTGAGCAGGATTGGCTGCTCACCATATCTCCATATCTGGGTGTGGTTCACATTGTAAAACGGGACCTGTTGATCTCACACATGGTCTGTGTGTGTGGAGGTGTGCAGACTTCCAGAATTACGTGCCTTTGCTAAAAGACTAAAAAGTTGGAGTCTATCCTAAGCAGGTGAACCACAGTATTGTATGAACTTTTTACTTTATGTTTCACTTTGTGCAAGACAATCCCTGTATTTCAGTTTTCCTGTGATGTGGTATCAAAAGCGAAATAAACCAGCCAGACTTTTAAATAAAAACGGTTCCCATGATACCTAATCCCGCTCCCAAGTAAGTAGCATTATTACAGTATATATAGAAGTATGCATGTAAAAACTTAAAAAATTGCACATGAATTGTGTTCCATTGTAGAATGTGTATACACACATTTTTAAATACAGGTGCTAAAAAAAAATTAGAAACAAAATGCAAATTACTTCTCTATTTTTAATGGCTGCATCATTTTACAGAAACTGCACTGCCATTGACAATAAGCAAACAATTTGCAGTTATAAGGAAGGTAGGGGCAAAGAAAAAAAAAAACAATAGAAAAAATGTAAAGAATTGGTCTTGCCATGTCTGTTGTCTGTCCCTAACTGTGCACTCCCGATGCTGCTATATGAGGCAGCTTTACCTCTAGTGCAGAGAAGTCAGCCTCAAATACACAGAGGACCAACATTAAAAATCTGGATAAAGTTGCGGCTCAACCTTGAAATTTATATTAAAAAAATGTCTACAAATGAGGAAATGTTTCTGTATCAAGTATAACGATGAGCCTTTTCATATGGAACCAAACTTAAAAGGGTTGTCCTACAAACAAAGTACATAACTACAGTACAAAATGCAAAATAAAATGCAAAGAGAGACGCAATGAGTGTACCTGTGTTGAAATTAAATTCCCTAACTGAATCAACAGGGTGCTCACCTTACAGGGTTGTGCCAACCCTTGCACAACCACGGTGTGAATGTGAATGGTAGTTGGGGAGCGTGTCCTCGCAACCCAGAGGGGCACGGTACGTGGCTGTCAGCAACCTCCGCTCATAAGGCTTGCATAAGACATAAGTCACACTGATAAGTGTGATGCATAGTGTCTGAGCAGCCTATCAATGACGCCAAGATAGGCGGGCCGCTCAGCACTATATACATGCATCACACCAAATACCAAGCCAACATGAAGGGCTAAGCTGCATCCTGTAGAAATGATAAAAAGTGCAAAAAGATAAATGATAAAAAATATGGGGTATTGGTTACTATTTTGGCCAAAGCAGATAAGCTCACAACCCATCGTCAAGGGTCCCCAGATATTGTGAGTCCCTAACACTAAAACTAAATGGCGAACAAAAGAAAAAATAAATTTTTGGAAAATTTATTTTTTCTTTTGTTCGCCATTTAGTTTTAGTGTTAGGGACTCACAATATCTGGGGACCCTTGACGATGGGTTGTGAGCTTATCTGCTTTGGCCAAAATAGTAACCAATACCCCATATTTTTTATCATTTATCTTTTTGCACTTTTTATCATTTCTACAGGATGCAGCTTAGCCCTTCATGTTGGCTTGGTATTTGGTGTGATGCATGTATATAGTGCTGAGCGGCCCGCCTATCTTGGCGTCATTGATAGGCTGCTCAGACACTATGCATCACACTTATCAGTGTGACTTATGTCTTATGCAAGCCTTATTAGTGTGCATTTCCCACTAGGCAGCCGGACCCTGATGGGTTAACTGGCTGTCTTTATCAGTGGAATGCACCTGTGCTGCCCCAGCCTTTATCACTGGGGCTTTGCTGTATCCTGCCAGTGCATTAGTCAGGGTTTGGTGAGTTGCCTAACAATTTGTTCGTTTTTTGTAAATTTTTGGAAAATTTATTTTTTCTTTTGTTCGCCTGTCAGCAACCTCCGCTCTCCTGGTCAGTCTATCTCTCACCGACTTCCGGATGTGAAGTTGAAACCATTCCCAGCCGTAAGTGAACACCAAGGGTCCCGGAGCTTCCCAGCACCGCCCAGCAAATGCAGGTTCTCCCACAAACAACTGCCCTCCAAGCTGCTCCTGCCGCTAATCCTCAGAGAGGAAAATTCAGTGTGAAGCAACAAAAAGAGCGGTCTACAGGAGCGCTAAAGGAGAGACAGAAACCAGAAAAAGGGTAAAAAACTCAGCTTTAATTCTTCCTCCAATACCCACAACGCGTTTCTACGGTCACAGCCGTCTTCCTCAGGTGGAATGAATGAAGACGGCTGTGACCGTAGAAACGCGTTGTGGGTATTGGAGGAAGAATAAAAGCTGAGTTTTTTACCCTTTTTTTGGTTTCTGCCTTTCCTTTAGCGCTCCTATAGACTGCTCTTTTTGCTGCTTTACAGTACAAAATGCGGCATACTGGAATAATAAGGAAGAGAAGGAGCAGTGCCAGAGCCCTGCAAAATGACCTCCAGCAGGCCAATAACATCCATGTGTCTGCTTAACCTGTCAGAAACAGACTCCATGAGGGTGGTGGTATGAGGGCCTGACGTGCACAAGTGGGTATTGCGCTTACAGCCCAACACCAAGCAGGGCGATTGGCATTTCCCAGAGAACACCAAAATTGGCAGATTTGATATTGGTGCCCTGTGCTCTTTACGGATGAGAGAAGGTTCACACTGAGCACATGTGACAGATGTGGCAGAGTCTGCATACGCTGTGGAGAATGTTCTGCTGCCTAAACATCCTCCAGCATGACTGGTTTAGCAGTGGGTCAGTAATGTTATGGGGATGCATTTCTTTGGAGGGTCACACAGCCCTCCATGTGCTAGCCAGAGATACCCTGACTGCCATTAGGTACTGGAATAAGATCCTCAGACCCATTGTGAGACAATATGTAGGATCAGTGGGTCCTGAGTTCCTTCTCATGCATGACAATGCTAGGCCTCATGTAGCTGAAGTGTGTCAGCAGTTCCTGCATGATGAAGGCCTTGATGTTATAGACTGGCCTGCACGTTCCCCAGACCTGAATCCAATCAAATGCATCTGGGACATCATGTCTTGTTCCTCCCACCAACGCCACATTGCACCACAGACTGTCTAGGAGTTGACTGATGCTTTAATTCAGGCCTGGGAGGAGATAACTTAGGAGAACATCATTATCAGGAGCATGCCCAGGCTTTGTAGCAAGCCTCCCAACAGTCCCAATTTCCACAGTCTGCCCCGCTGTCCCGACCGGGATTTTACTTTCCCGCAGTGCACTGAGCTGCCACACCCCCCCATGCACCGACCCCATCTATTCCTCGCCCTCCCAGAGACCCACCGCAGCCTCTCACTGATAAATGCCAGCAATGATGTCGCTGTGCTGCTCTGTGTGCACAGGACCTGTGATGAGGTCACAGGAGGGGAGGAGACAGGGGTCACATGATCAGGGGCCTCAGTGTATGCAGGACTCTACTGTGCTGTTTTCATGGTGCTGGATGAGGGGTAGTTTATATGTGGGGTCAGGAGGGGTTTACAGGGTGGATGTAGCAGAGCTGTGTGTGTACAAGGTGTACGGAGCGAAGCCGTCTGTGTACTAGGTGTACAGAGCGGAGCAGTGTGTGTACGAGGTGTATGAAACAGAGCCCTGTGTGTATGAAGTGTACAGAGCTGAGACGTGTGTATGGAGTGGAGCAGAGCCATGTGTGTATGAGATTTACGTAGTGGAGCCATGTGTGTACGAGGTTTACCTAGTGGAGCCATGTGTGTACTGAGTGGAGCCGTGTGTGCGCGAGTTGTACGGAGGGGAGCCATGTGTGTACGAGGCATACAAAGTGGAACCGTGTGTGTATGAGGTGTGCAGAGCGTGCATGTACAAGGTGTATGTTGGGCAGCATTCATACCTCCCAACCATCCCAGATCCAGCAGGACAGTCCCGATTTTGAGCGCCTGCCCCACTGGCTGGAAGCTTACTTTTCCCACGGACACAAGAGTACACGTAGGAGCCTCGAGGAGCACTTTAAAACTTGCACGTGACGTTCCATCGGAAGTAATGTGCTGGAAGCTGACCGTAAATTAGGTAATTTCGGGAGGAGATTGTGACGGAACCATGGAGGCACTTCAGGGAATGCTTCAGATCCATCACCATGCCCTCCTCCGACAGCACAGACAACGGGATCACCTTGGAATCGGGGATGCCAGCCATGTGAGCGGACCATGATATGTCCTGCACCGGGAGGCTCAGGTGGGAACTACAATTGTAGCCGGGGTGCTATAGTATCTTTATAGAATCTTTCTATCTTTCTCTGTTCTTTCTTTCTCTATCTGTTTCTTTCTCTCTCATCTTTCTTTTTTCTTTCTCTCTCTCTGCTCTTTTTCTCTCTCTCTGCTCTTTTTCTCTCTCTCTGCTCTTTTTCTCTCTCTCTGCTCTTTTTCTCTCTCTCTGCTCTTTTTCTCTCTCTCTGCTCTTTTTCTCTCTCTCTGCTCTTTTTCTCTCTCTCTGCTCTTTTTCTCTCTCTCTGCTCTTTTTCTCTCTCTCTGCTCTTTTTCTCTCTCTCTGCTCTTTTTCTCTCTCTCTGCTCTTTTTCTCTCTCTCTGCTCTTTTTCTCTCTCTGCTCTTTTTCTCTCTCTCTGCTCTTTTTCTCTCTCTGCTCTTTTTCTCTCTCTGCTCTTTTTCTCTCTCTCTGCTCTTTTTCTCTCTCTCTGCTCTTTTTCTCTCTCTGCTCTTTTTCTCTCTCTCTGCTCTTTTTCTCTCTCTCTGCTCTTTTTCTCTCTCTCTGCTCTTTTTCTCTCTCTCTGCTCTTTTTCTCTCTCTCTGCTCTTTTTCTCTCTCTCTGCTCTTTTTCTCTCTCTCTGCTCTTTTTCTCTCTCTCTGCTCTTTTTCTCTCTCTCTGCTCTTTCTCTCTCTCTCTGCTCTTTCTCTCTCTCTCTGCTCTTTCTCTCTCTCTCTGCTCTTTCTCTCTCTCTCTGCTCTTTCTCTCTCTCTCTGCTCTTTCTCTCTCTCTCTGCTCTTTCTCTCTCTCTCTGCTCTTTCTCTCTCTCTCTGCTCTTTCTCTCTCTCTCTGCTCTTTCTCTCTCTCTCTGCTCTTTCTCTCTCTCTCTGCTCTTTCTCTCTCTCTGCTCTTTCTCTCTCTCTCTGCTCTTTCTCTCTCTCTCTGCTCTTTCTCTCTCTCTCTGCTCTTTCTCTCTCTCTGCTCTTTCTCTCTCTCTCTGCTCTTTCTCTCTCTCTCTGCTCTCTCTCTCTGCTCTCTCTCTCTCTCTCTCTGCTCTCTCTCTCTCTGCTCTTTCTCTCTCTCTCTCTCTCTGCTCTTCTCTCTCTCTCTCTCTCTCTCTGCTCTTTCTCTCTCTCTCTCTCTCTCTCTGCTCTTTCTTTCGCTCTTTCTCTCTCTCTCTCTCTCTGCTTTCTTTCTCTCCTCTCTTTCTTTCTCTCTCTGTTCTTTCTTTCCACTCTTTCTTTCTCTCTCTGTTCGTTCTTTCCACTTTCTTTCTTTCTATGTTCTTTTTTTTCTGTCCCCTCTTTCTTTCCCCTCTTTCTTTTCTCGCTCTGTTCTTTCTTTCACTCTCTAGTATTTCTTTTGACTCTTTCTTTCTCTCTGTTCTTCCTTTCTCTCTCTCTGTTCTTTCTTTCCCCTCTTTCTTTTTCTCTCTCTGTTATTTCTTTCCCCTCTTTCTTTCTCTCTGTTCTTCCTTTCTCTCTCTGTTCTTCTTTTCTCTATTCTTTATTTCTTTCTCTCTCTGTTCGTTCTCTCTGTTCTTTCTGTCTTTCTCTCTCTGTTCGTTCTCTCTGTTCTTTCTGTCTTTCTCGCTCTCCTTTCTTTCTTTCTCTCTGTTCTTTCGTTTTTTTCCTCAGTACCAGTCAGTGTGCCCACAGTACCAGCCACTGTGCACATAAAGCCAGCCACTGTGCCCATAATGCTAGCCACTGAGCCCTCAGTACCAGTCAGTGTGATCAGCAGTGCTAAATGGGTGCAGTCGGGGCATGGACATGGGTGTGATTAGTTGTGAAATGGGTGTGGTTGGGGCATGGCCTAAAATTTGCTGTGGCGTGCTGCACACACCGCAGCCTTTGCCCCTCTTTCCCTTCTTCAAAAGTTGGGAGGTATGTTTGTAGGGAGGTCATACAGGAACATGGAGGCCACACACACTACTGAGCATCATTTACTTGTCTTGAGGCATTTCCACTGAAGTTGGATCAGCCTGTAATTTGACTTTCTACTTTGATTTTGAGTATCATTCCAAATCCAGACCTCCGTGGGAAATTAATTTCGATTTACATTTATCATTTTTATGTTTTATTGTTTTCAATGCATTCTACTATGTAATGAAGAGATTTTCAACTGGAATATTTCATTCAGTGATATCTGGGTTGTGGTATTTTAGTGTTCCTTTTATTTTTTTGAGCAGTGTATATAAATCACTGAATGTGACTCTCACTGCTTGATAAATAAATTTTGTATTAAACATTTTTTTTGCCTTTTATTCAGTTTGGGTTATATATTCTAATAACTCTGTAGTAGGAAAATATTATAGTTGATCAGATTGTTTCAGGAATAATAAAATTAAAGGTGGCATTACTATGTGGAATAACAGGTGTTTTAGATATTGACATATTCTTTAAAGTTACAGATTGCTATGTCTACTAGCTGAAGATTGAATTTATTTATTTCTATTTTTATTTTGTATTTTTCATCTGTACCTTTCCTTATATGTATAGGACTGTATCAACAGATGATTGTACATGAATTTCCTCAGTTTTTCTGTTCTTATGTCCAGTGGCGGATTAAGTGGACTATGGGCCCGGGGCTGTTCATAAAACCTGGGCCCCTGTACCCCCCTTCCCACCTGAGCGCTGCGGTCCCCGTGCGGGAATTGACAGCAGCACAAAATCGCCCAACGTGATCCTGGCCATAGGGGATCCACTTTAATGTCCCCACTTTAATTTGAAGTCCCCTTACTTCATCCATTGCAGTCCCCTATCACCCACTCACTTCATCTGCAGTGCCGCTTCATCATTTGCAGCCCCTTATCCCCCCTTCCATTTTATCATGTGCAGTCCCCTTCCCCCCCCAACTTCATGTGCAGCCCCACTCCCCCATCATCATGTGCAGTTAATTTTACCCCCACATCATGTGCAGTCCCCCTTACCCCCAATTCATCATGTGCAGTCCCCCTTACCCCCAATTCATCATGTGCAGTCCCTCTTACCCCCTTCATCATGTGAAGCCCCCACTCATCCCCCCTTCATCCTGTACAACCCCAGTCACCCCCCTTCATCCTATACAGGCCCCAGTCACCCCCCCCGTCATCATATACAGGCCCCAGTCACCCCCCCTTCATCATATACAGGCCCCAGTCACCCCCCCTTCATCATATACAGGCCCCAGTCACCCCCCCTTCATTGTGTACAGCCCCCACTCACCCCCTCCCCCATTTAATTCATTTTATAAATAAAAAAAAATAAAAGTCGCTGTTGACTGTCTCAAGGAGTATGAACCCTGGCTCATTGCACAGATAAAATGCACACTATTTTTCTGACCTGTATCAGGAGATCAGCTGCCAGTGTCCGGTGCGGCAGTCAGTGGATTGGAAGCTGCTGCAGCAGGAGCCGCCGGAGCGAGGAGCCTCACTGAGCGCCTGGGCCCGGGTGCCACTGCCAGCTGGAGCTGCCGCAGCAGGAGCCGCCGGCACCACCACTCACTGTCTTGGAGTTGGAGCAAGGACTGATGAGCCTCACTCAGCGAGCCGCAGCGCCAGCCACTCACTAGGTGTCAGGACTCAGGTCAGGAGATGTGCGACAGTGCGCCGCCCGTCGCTGATGTCCGGTCACCGCCCGGTCCCTCCATGTCCAGAGAGAGGCGCGCAGCACGCTTCACAAGCTCCTGCTTCCTCCTTCCGCCCCGTCCTGTCTCCGCCTCGTCACTTCCTCCCTGTGTCGCACACGTGACAAGAGACAGGGGAGGGGAGCTCTCCACGGTCTCCACCAATCAAACGACACTCCTGGGCTGCTGCTGGACTGCGATTGGCTAATGGCACGCGTCTCCTGCCGGTGCCACTGATTCAGATTCAAGGTCGCATTCCCCAGCAGTCAGACAGTGTGTCACCGTGTGTGGGCCCTTCCGTCACGCCAGGGCCCCGGCACTTGCCCGGGTACGCCGGGTGCTGACGCCGGGCCTGCAGCCCGCCCCTGCTCCTGGGCCCCCAAAAAACCTTGGGCCCGGGGCGACCGCCCCATCCGCCCCTATTAAGATCCGCCATTGCTTATGTCACAGAGTTTTAAAAAGGCCCATATTGTAGGGCCGAAAAGTTGGGGGATTGCCTTATAAATAAAAAATCATATTCTTTTCAATTTTGAGGCTCGAGTACTTAATAAATCTGTTTTTTGTTCATTATCATTTATATTTTGTATGTAAACCCTTTTCACATGTACAGCACTATGGAATCAGTGGTGCTCTAAAAATAATTAATAATAATTATCAGTGGGTCAGGGAGGCAGCGGGAGGGTCAATGAATAGAAAATTACAAAAGTGCTTGATTTTAAAGGCATTTTCCAACAATAACCATCAATGAAGATGAGAGAACCTTTAATGCAATGTGTAAAATGATAAATGCCTAGTCATATAGGTTTACATGTGAAATGGCTGTTGACCTATACAATCCTGTATTCCCTGACAACATGTGAATTCGCAATAAAGAAATTTTACATTCATTTGGTGGCGAGTGCTCCTTATATTTCTGGGATTGCTGATGTGTAGAAGGCTAGATTTGTGCATTTCTTGGCACTGAGCTTGGTATAGTTGATGCAGCTACACACTGAGCCATATTCTGTTATAATATTTTAGCACTGAGCTTGGTTCTGTTTATGTTTGTAAGCACTGAGCTTGGTTCTGAATCTGTTTATGTTTGTTATCACTGAGCTTGGTTCTTAGCTTATCTTAATTCTAAAGATGGTTCGGTTGATGTATCTTAGTATGGAGCTTGGTTCTATTAACCCCTTCACACTGAAGTCTGTTTTCAGCTTCCTGAGCAGCCAAATTTGATGTTAGTGATACATTTTGGTCGATATGATTTGATTTGCAAAATATCTAAAATTTGACAAAAAAAAAAGTGAAAATGACATTTGCCATGGATTTACTTTACATCAGCATCATTTTTTTTACATTTTTTTTGTTAGGAAGTTAGGTTAAAAGTTTATCAGCAATTTTTTTATTTTTCCAACAAAATTTACAAAACCTATTTTTTTAGAGAGACCACGTCACGTTTGAAGTAACTTTCAGAGGCCTTTGTGAACCAAAAGTGACAACATTTCAAAAAACTGCACCCCTCAAAGTGCTGAAAATAACATTTAAAAACTGTATTAAGAGGTTGCTCACTACTAGGACAACCCCTTTCTTACCCCACGCTTGATTCCAATAAAATAGGAAAGCTTATACTCACCTTGTGTGCTAGAGCCATTCCCGGGCTGCAGCTGATCTTGGACTTTCTCTTCATGTTCAATTCGTATGAAGGAGGGGACAGTGGCTCACTCTCCCCAGAGCAACACAGCATGAGAGCTCTGGGGAGAGTGAGTGCTAACACCATGGGAAAGGCACTGGCATGGGAGGGGAGTATATGCTTTTTTATTTTAATTGGGGCCAAGCGTGAGGTATGAGAAGACGTTGCCCAAGTAGTAGATAACTTCTTTAACCTTTCAGGTGCTTCATAGGAATTAAAACAATATGGAAAAAAAATTATAAATTTAGCTTCGAATTTTTCATTTTCACAAGCATCTTGAACACAGAAATTTAAAACATAGGACTGTGTTCCTTCAGACCCACATTTTTCATTTTCACAACGGTAACAGGAGAAAATAGACCACCCAAACTTTGGGCCCTGCTCTCACCCTATCTGAGAAGCTGCCCAATTAACCTAGGGAGGCCTGTTTGTTTTTTGAGCACAGTAATACATACTGCCATAGCTCTGGCAGAGAGGTGCATGAAGAGTGGTATGCTGGTATAAATATTGTCCACGTAGAGGTGATAACCCTGATCCAGCAGAGGGTGCACCAATTCCCACACTATACTCCCACTCACTCCCAGGACAGAGGACAATCTACATGGTTCAACCCAGGGATCCCGTGCTTCCTAAACCCTAAATCTATGGTAGTACCCTGAGGTACTCTCACATAGTACATTTTTATTTTGTACCTTTCCTTCTTACTGAGCAGGTATTGCTGAAATTTAAGAATCCTTTTGAAGTGGATTATGGACTCATCCATGCAGATGTTCCTTTGAGAAATACTGTATACACCTCTGCAGATTTGTTGCTGAAGTGATTAATGACCGGCCTAACTTCGAAAAGTCAATCAAAATTGGGGTCATCTCGGCATGGACACTGTGTATTATCATTATGATGCAAACATTTAAACATTTGTGACTGGCAACAAAGCATGTCCCTGTCATAAGCCATGCGGAAAACTGGGGTGCTATACAAAATATCAACACTCCAATATTACCAAACTTCAGGGCTCTTTACTATTGCCGTGTGAAGAACAAAGCCCCAAAAATGTTATATTTCTTCTCCATCTAATTGCAGTTTTGTTCAAGAAAATGGTGGGCATATAAATTTGTCTGGACCATGTGGTATCCGAAATTCTCAGATAGTAAGACTTTGAAATACGGTAGTCAGTTTCTGTGAGGTCATATTAAATTGGATCCCTGAACGGCCACAAAATCCGGAATCTGAGATTTGTAATCTTCGGTGTTAAAGACCACAGGGTGTCACTAATGATGGATGCTGTCTTATTTACAGTTCTGAGGTGTAGGGGTTCATTATCACTTGAGGAAGAAGAGGAGGAGGAGAGAAAATAGAGGAAAATGGTATCCTCTCCCTCACCATCAGTGTTTGAGGCAAGAAATGTGTATGCCTCTTTGGCAGAATACAATCTTCGGGAAGAGCAGGACATTTTATTTTTCATGTGGGTGGTGTGGTGTGTGGCATAGCCAAATTTTATTCAGCTGTATGTTTGGTGTAAACTTTTATTTATTATTATTACTTTTATTAGTTTAGAATAAAAGGAAAGCAAAAAATAGAAGAATCTAGATATAATTACTACAATCATTTTTCACTAACATTCTAAAACTAAACAACTAGCTTGGCCTGTGCGAAATTTTCGCACATTGGTCATCGGGGGCACAGGCAATTTCAGAAAAAGCAAGCTGGTCAAATGTAAATGTATTTCATGAGATGACGAACACAGACAGGTATTTATACATGTAGATTGGTAATACAATAAATTGGTTTGATAAGTAGAGGCCAAAAAATGCCTTCCGGTTGTGGTGCCACCTGCAGGTCATTGTGTCTTTCTGCAGGTTTATGAAAATGAATGTTTAAACTGTATTTAGTGATAAAATTGTGAATGTGTGGTTTGTTTGGCTATTTTCTTGCTGAAGGGAGTAAGTTTACCTTTAAAATGGTGTATTATTTGTGTGTGTGGGGAGAAGTAATCAGCAAAAAAGCAGTGCATGTTTACAAATGTGTTTGCATATGTGACTCACCATTTGTGTGTGTGGGGCGAAGTAATCACCGAAAAAGAAGTGCATGTATACAAATGTGTTTGCATATGTGACTCACCTGCAGTGAAGTGTGCAATCTTCCAATGTGCCTGAAATAGGCTGGGCAAGCACTTGAGCAAGCTGGAAAGACCCCAAGGCAAATGTTTGGATTTGTTTGTGATATCTGTAAGCAGCTTTGTGGTAGTGTGCTTTGGGGTAGTGTGCTGCTACCTGCAGGTAATTTGACCTTTCAAATGGTGTATCATTTGTTTGTGTGGGTGGAATATGAATGGAGCAAGTGTGCAATTCAATAGGCAGTGCATGCTTACAAATGTGTTTGCATATGTGCCTCACCTGCAATGAAGTGTGCAATCCTCCAATTTGGCTAAAATAGGCTGGGAAAGCAGTTCGGCAAGCTGTAAAGCCCCCAAGGCAAATGTTTAAGAATTTACAATAAATGATGTATTTTTAACTGAAGTCCAGCGCTGGAAATTCCATTCTTTATTTTGCTTCAGTCAACACCCCTGATCAAGGTGACTCCGTGCGCAGGAGGACTATGGATCGCAACCGAGACTGGTGAGCTGACCTCCCTTCATTTTCCCTATCCTTCTATAATTATCAAGGCAAATGTTTGGAATTATTTGTGGTAGTGTGCTTTGGGGTACTGTGGTGCCACCTGCAGGTCATTTTTCCTTACTGCAGGTTTATGAAAATTAATGTTTAAACTGTATTTTGTGATCAAATCGTGGATGTGTGGTTTATTTGGCTATTTTCTTGCTGAAGGGGGCACGTTTACCTTTCAAATGGTGTATCATTTGTGTGTGTGGGTGCATTATGAACGGAGATGCAAAGTAATCACCGAAAAACAGTCTTTAGAAATAATAGAATATATTACTAAATGGAAGTGAGTAAAAAAAAATTACTGAACATAATTATATTTTAGTAAAAAATATGACAGTATAAGCTAATTATCACAGTACGTATATACTCGAGTATAAGCCAACCCGAGTATAAGCCGACCCCCCTAATTTTGCCACAAAAAAACTGGGAAAACTTATTGACTCGAGTATAAGCCTAGGGTGGAAAATGCAGCAGCTACTGGTAAATTTAAAAAATAGATACCAATAAAAGTAAAATGAATTGATACATCAGTAGGTTAAATGTTTTTGAATATCCATATTGAATCAGGAGCCCCATATAATGCTCCATACAGTTCATAATGGCCCCATAAGATGCTCCATACAAAATACACCCCATATAATGCTGCACGAAAGGTAATAATGCCCCCATAAGATGCTCCCTAGAATAATATGCCCCATATGCTTCTCCATAAAGGTTATGGCCCCATAAGATGCTCCATAGAATAGGCCCCATATGCTGTCCCCATAAGATGCGCCATAGATTATGCACCCATATGCTGCCCCCATAAAATGCTCCATAGATTATGCCCCTATATGCTGCCCCTATAAGATGCTCCATAGATTATGCCCCAATATGCTGCCCCCATAAGATGCTCCATAGATTAAGCCCCAATATGCTGCCTTTATAAGATGCTCCATAGATTATTCCCCCTTATGCTGCCCCGATAAGATGCTCCATAGATTATACCCCTATATGCTGCCCCCATAAGATGCTCCATAGATTATGCCCCTATATGCTGCCACTATAAAATGCTCCATAGATTATACTCCTATATGCTGCCCCATAAGATGCTCCATAGATTATACCCCTATATGCTGCCCCCATAAGATGCTCCATACATTATGCCCCCATATGCTGCCCCCATAAGATGCTCCATAGGTTATGCCCCCATGTGCTGCCCCCATAAGATGCTCCATACATTATGCCCCCATGTGCTGTCCCCATAAAATGCTCCATACATTATGCCCCCATGTGCTGCCGCTGCATTTAAAAATAAAAAAAATGACATACTCACCTCTCCGTCGCTGGGACCAGGTGCCACTACTTGCTGCTGTCTGGCACGTCATCTCTCAGTGATGTTCAGAGTGCAGGGGGCACAGCGCGCACTAACACATCACCGCGCCCTCTACTGTCTGAACGTCACTGACAGATGATGTGCCAGACAGCAGCAAGCAGTGATGGACCCGGACAGGTGAGTATCGCTATACTTACTGGTCCTGGCACGGTCTCTGCAGCCCCCAACTTCTCCGCGATCTCCATTCCTGCTTTCAGCGGTCACGCGGTACCACTCATTACACCTCATGAATATGCGTAGAGAACTACTGCGCATGCCCAAGATTCCCAGCCCCGCAGTGTGAATAAATCATAAGCATCTGCGGGGCGGGATCTCTGGCCGCGCGTCCACGCAGGCACGATAGGAAGGCCAGGATGTGATGTGACAGCACGGGCAGCGCTAACTGTGCATGCCCAAGAGAATATAGTACAGCACAGGCGTCAGGATTTCAAAAAACCGCTGAGGAGGTGAAGCAAAGTCTCAAGGAAGAAATGAGTGATGGATGTGAGGCGTCTGTGTCAGAGGGGGAAAGACCTGCCCCCCGGTCAAAATTCAGGTATTTTTGACCAATTTTAAAAACGATTATTTCTGCGGTAGAAGAGACGCTAAGTAAAAGAGCCACATTGACAGCATGCAGCATTAGTGCTGCACAAGGTGGCTCTTTTACTTAAAAATGCCTGGGGGGGGGTGACAGGTTCCCTTTAATTCCATTATAGTATGTGTTACATCTCTACCTTTTCTTCCCCAGAGTTATTGATTGCTTTTTGCCCCACCCTCCTCGTGATGGGTAAGTTCTTTTTCTTGCATCAACATCTTCTTGCCTTTTTTATACTCTGACCCTTTCTTACTCAATATTTTCATTATGTTAACTAGAGCCTTCTTACTATTTACCTACTTTTTATTTTTGTATATTTTCATTTCGTCATTCTACCTTTTTCATATAAAGTCCCCACAACATTTTTTCATATTCTTGCTGTTATCTACTACTTCGCTACTTATTTACAGCTCTACTCATCGAGAACAGAGTGTTGACGTGATGCTTCCTCATGCTCTTGTGTGAGCATAAATGGCACCACCAGAAGCTCAAATGCCATGTCTGCACTATCTTCCCCACTCCAGACCAAGTGCTACTATAATTTACCACTATGTTTACAGTCTAAGGTTATTACTCTCTCCTCTTGTCAGCTAGTGTATTGCTGTTTGCTCCCCCTTTTTGACCACAGGTATTTAGCGCTGCCAGGCTGCATTTCCTTCGTTATTCATAGATATTTCTTCCTTGATGTGTATAGTTATGCCAAATTGCTATGGCATGTTAGGATGCCAATTTTTACCCATTGTAAACTGGAAACATTTACCGATAATCGGCTGCATGCACCTCTAACCCTTATAACTAGGTTGCAATGATTATATGGGCACTATGGAATCTGATTGCATGGAATAATACGAAAATGAGACCAAAGTTGATGCAAATGAATATATTAACGAGAGTAACAAAACTAACAGAGCACTTCCTGCAATAGTAACGAAAATACAGCACAATATAGAATGATGCAAGTAAAACAAAACTAACAGAGCACTTCCTGCAATAGTAACAAAAGCACAAATGCACAGCACGATATGGAAATGTCCAGTGTAACTGAAGAGCGGGGCACGACCGCTAATATGAACCAGTCCAACAGTAATATGATGCAGGTGTGCACAAGGCACTAAATGTGGGAGTCCAGCAGTAAGTATGAGAGTAAGGCTAGTTTCACACTTGCTTTTTTTTGCAGCGCGTTTTTCCCGCAAAAAAACGCATTGAAAAAACGCATACATAAGCATACAACTGCTGCGTTTTTTTCAAGCATTTTTATGAGCATGCATGAAAAAAACGCAGCGTTTTTATGCGTTTGTATGCGTTTTTAGCGCGTTTTTACCGCGTTTGCGTTTTTTTCCAACATTTTTAGGTGGCCCCTCACACTACCCAAACCATGACTTTACTAACCCTAACCCTGACCCTAACCCTAACCCTGACCCTGACCCTAACCCTAACCCTAACCCTGACCCTAACCCTTAACCAAATCATACTTAACCCTAACCCAAACCCTAAACCCTAACTAACCCTGACCCTAACCCTGACCCTAACCCTAACCCTAACCCTAACCCTGACCCTAACCCTTAACAAAACCATACTTAACCCTAATCCTGACCCTAACCCTGACCCTAATCCTTAACAAAACCATACTTAACCCTAACCCTGACCCTAACCCTAACCCTAACCCTAACCCTGACCCTAACCCTTAACAAAACCATACTTAACCCTAATCCTGACCCTAACCCTGACCCTAACCCTTAACCAAACCATACTAAACCCTAACCCTGACCCAAAACCCAACCCTAACCCTGACCCTGACCCTAACCCTAACCCTAAACCCCCTTAACTAACCCTAACTCTAACTCAAACCCCTAAATTCCATGGTTAAAAAAAAAAACGCATATGCAAAAAAACGCTTACATGAGCATGCCAGTGCGCACATATGCGCATCCATAGGCTATAATGGCCCTTTTTAGCGCAAAACGTGCGCATATGTGCGCATGCGCTTTTTTGCAGGGCCAAAAAATGCAACATGATGCGTCTGGAAAATCCAATCGCACACCCCAAAAAAACGCAGCGCATGAAAATCGCATACATGCGCTTACAAGCGCGCAAGTATGCGCACCCATGTTAAAGATAGGGGAAAAAACGCATGCGCAGGTTAGCGTTTTTTTCCAGCGCTAAAAAACGCAAATGTGAAACCAGCCCAAGAACACCGCGTTTAATAAGGAAGTCCAGCTATATTATGAATGCGCATACACACAGCACTAAAGTGTAGAAGTCCAGCAATCATATGGGTGGAAATGCACACAGCACTTAATCGTAGAAGACCAGCATTATACAGGAGTGGCATTAACAGGAGCAGGTCACTATATGTACCTTTTTGGGCCGAAAGTCCTGCACAAGTCCAGCACCGCAGCCCAATAAACACAGGCCTAGAGGAGATGGTGATGTCAGGATTCTTTACAGGCCACAGCAGAACCAGAGGCAAATAGTTCCACACTAGAAGTTCAGACAGTAGGTAAGCACCGACAGCATCAGGAAAACACACAGAGGACTGTAGGCAGCATAACGTGGAGAGGCAGAGCACTGAGTAACGAGCAGCAGCAGCAGGGAGTCCACCAGTAGACAGGCAGGCGCTCAGGAGCGAACAGCAACAAAATACTCAGGCAAAGAGGAACACACAGCCCGAACAGGCACAAAGGAAAGTCTGGAATCCTTACACAGGTTTCTCTTATTGGCTCATCTATTTTACCATGTTTTCCTTAGGATGACATCTTTTGTATATATGAAGTATGTGTATATGTATATAACTTGTCATAATGTATTGCTTTGCACAGCGCACATTACAATTTCTTTTTTTTTTAATCACAGTGTCAATTTTGAGAAAGTCACAGGAGGGTCAAAAAGGCTCACGCAGCTTGATTACTTTTTTACTCGTTTTCTTTCCCTTTCATTGTACTTAATGAAAATTCTATCATACAATGTTAGGGGTCTTAACAGTCCCAATAAAAGATATGCTTTACTGAAAGAAATTTCCGGTACACATGCTGAATTGATATGCCTGCAAGAAGTCAAGCAGCGAAGGATAACCAACCGACTTTTAAACATAAATCTTTTCCACACTTGTTTAAAGCACTTTCTCCGTCAAAGAAGGCAGGAGTGATTACAATGATCGGTGGCGCTGTCCCATTTCAATTTGTCAATGAGGTAGCAGACCCATTGGGCAGATTTCATATTCTCATCTGTGTATTAAATAATTCGCCTTGCACAGTAGTGAACATTTATGCTCCAAACAAAAACCACATCTCCTTTCTGAATAAGTTACTAAAAAAAGTTAATGAGGTTAAATCAGGAGACGTCATTTTGTTGGGTGATTTTAACATCATTCCTGACAGTACAATTGACTCATCCTCTACAGTCCGTTACAAAGCTCCGGTGCTGAATAAATTGCTAAAACAAAATGAGCTTTTTGATGTTTTTAGGTGTCTGAATACTTCCTCTCGAGAATACTCACATCACTCGGATGTCCATGGCACAGCCTCACGCATTGACTTAATCCTTACGAATGTCTTTACGTTGAGCAAATTTAAGAGCTTTAAGTTCCTCAAAAAAACTTTATCAGATCATTGCCCTGTTTTGGCAGATTTCTCTTTAGGCCCGATTTCCGAAAATACACACCTTTGGAAATATAATCCAAATTTGCTTAAGACTCGAGAATACAGGCAGGAAATTGAGGACCTAATTACTAATTATTTTAGAGAGAATGCTTCCCCCGAAATAGACGCTTTCACTTTATGGAACGCGCATAAGCAGTTATCAGAGGGGGCCTTATTCATATTGCGTCCAGAAATAAGAAGAAAAGTAGAGAAAATATAATTAATCTTCAGGCCCAAATCAGTAAGAAAGAACAACAACAGATCAGTTTACAAATTCCTTCCCCCACTATCCAAGCGGAGATTTTGGGACTTAGGCAAAAACTGAGGTCTGAAATTACACTGGAATACGACGCTATGAATAGGGCCTCTAAATTCAAGTTTTACACATCCCTTAATAGACTTACTAAATTCATGATGGCTAGATTAAAGAAGGAGAGAATCAATAGGAGAATTAACAAAATTATTACACCTGCAGGTAAAACCCTAATACACCCTAAGGATATAGTCAACTCCTTTGCAGAGTTCTTTCATAATTTGTACAACTTAAAGGAAGACCCTAGTACTCTCAGTGTGGACACAGGATCTATTAATGCTTTTCTTTCTAGCATTAATTTGCCCAAGATATCTTTGGCAGATCTTGACTTTGTTAATGGCTCTTTTAATGAAAAAGAAGTGATTGACACCATTTAACAGACTCAAGACCCAGAAAGCTCCAGGACCAGATGGTTTTTCTAATGAATATTTTAGGTCATTTTCAGGTCTTCTCGCTCCCCATTTGGTGTCGGTCTTTGAAGCTGCATCCTCTCGGGGCTCATTCCCAAAAGAAATGTTGGAAGCGACAATTATCATGATTCCCAAGGGGGGGGGAGATCCTGAGAGGATTCGGAGTTATAGGCCAATATCATTGATCAATAGCGATGTCAAAATTTACTCTAAAATTTTAGCAGACCGTTTTAAGAATATCTTACCATCTCTACTTTCAGATGATCAGATCGGCTTCATAAAGGGGCGTCAGGCTTCGGATGGGACAAGGAGAGTGATAAATCTGATAAATAAAATTGAGTTATCTGGCTCTCAAGCGGTTTTTTTGACACTGGACGCTGAAAAAGCATTTGACAGGCTGAATTGGTCATATCTCAAAGCCACCCTTGGAAAATTCGGTTTCGACCATAGGTTTCTGTCTTCAATTTTTGCACTTTATTCAGCGCCCAGTGCAAGAATATACGCCAATAATTTCCTGTCTGTAAAATTTGCCATTTCTAACGGCACAAGGCAGGGCTGCCCTTTGTCACCTCTTCTGTTCGTCCTGGCCATTGAACCCCTTGCTGAGAGAATCAGATCTAATACTGATATTCAGGGTTTTAGAACTCAACATCGTGTGTATAAAATTGGTTTATTTGCGGATGACCTGTTTTTGACTCTACTCGATCCCGGAAAATCCATCGCTGCATTGACTTTGGAATTGGAGCTCTTTACTAAGGCCTCCTATTTTAAGGTCAACAAAAATAAATCTAATTATCTGACTTTTAATTTGGACAACCTGGAGATTGAAGAGCTTAGGAAGGAGAATGAGTTCACCAGGGAGGAAAAAGGGGTAAAATACCTGGGGATAACTATAACTAGTAATCTACCGAATATTATTAAAACAAACTTGAATGAGATCCTCAGGATTGTCTCTCTCGACACTTCTTTCCATGCTCGACTAGCTCTTTCTTTATTTGGAAGAATATTGACTATTAAAACTATTACTTTGCCGAAGATTCTCTACTTCTTTAGGGCTTTGCCTTTGACTATCCCTCATAAATTCATCAATAAGATTCAAAATTTGATTAATTCTTTTATTTGGGGAGGGAAAGGCTAGAATCTCGAGAGACTTACTGTATAAAAACAAACGTAATGGAGGCTCAGGTTTGCCAAATATACATGCGTAGTATCAGGCGCTCTTAATCAAACAAAGCTGGTTCTGGTTTTGTGACAAGATTTGACCTGCCTGGACTGACTTGGAAGATGATGTGGGTAGACATGTATCAGCAAAAGAGCATTTCTTTAATTTTATATTCCATTACCCGAGGCTGATCTCATCCCACCCAATTTTTAAGCCAATCATACTTGCATGGAGAATATTCTTAAAGCCTTCAAAAATGTACAACAATCGGGTCCAATTCAGGAAATTCCCTTTACACCTACTTGTCTGTTTACAACATTCCTCTGTCTGAGTCTTGGCTTAGTTCAGATATTAAAAGAGTTGGAAGCCTCTACGAGGGAGACGAATTTCTCACCTTTAGTAATGTTAAATCTAAATATAACTTGCCATCTTCTGAATTAGTGCCCTTTTTAATCCTAAAGGAGTACATTCAGAAACTTAAAAAAATCAAAAATATTAACCTGGAGATATTGGTATCATTGCTGTGCAATGCTAATAACAAAAATATTTGGAGTTTAAAAAATTTATATAACTTCTTCAATGGTGATGTGGTTAGCTCCAAAAATGCATACATGAGGAGGTGGGAGTCTGAATTGAATGTGGCCATAGAAAACGGGCAATGGGATAGCGCCATCAAATATACCTACCAGTCTAATATTTCAATGACTCTTCACGAATCATATTTCAAGATTCTAACCAGGTGGTATTTCACCCCTCTTAGATTATCGCATATAAACCAGGAGCATTCTCCCCTTTGTTGGAGGAACTGTGGTCAACAAGGAAACCTTTTTCACCTGTTCTGGGGCTGCCCGAAGATTAAAGATCTTTGGAACAGAGTGTCACTGCATATCAATTCCTTTTTCCAAAATTTCAAAATCACTCCCCAAAGAGCTTTGCTGTCTCTAGACTTGGAACTTGTTGACCCGTCAGATAAATTTATCATACATATCTTTCTAGTAGTAAAGAATACAATTGCTTACTGGTGGAAAAAATCTGACCCACCATTATTTTGTGAAATTTTGGACAGACTTCATCAGCATAGTTCCATAGAAAAGAGATTTGCAACCGTTAATGATGGATTAATCAGATATTCCAACAAATGGAAGGTTTGGAACACTAAATTCTGTAACACTTAATTATACTTGGTGCGGTTTGAATTCGCTAACTTGGCTTCATATATATGTGCATTGTATGGGTTTTGATACATTACTTATGTATATTCATGTACTTGTATGGCATTGTTAAAAAGACTTGAGTTCTCTACTTTTTATTCCCTTAATCCTCTTTCCCACCCTTTTCCCTTTGTTAATTCCCTTTCTTTCCCTTCTTTCCCTCCTCTTTTCCCAACCCTTGTTATTTACTAAAATCCAATAAATATGTTTGAAATAAAAAGGCTCACGCAAATAATTTATTGCTGCCGATCACATGAATGTTGTTATTTCTTGACACCACAATAAATGTCTGCCACATTGCGACTTATAGTGGAGTGTGCAGTTTCTTCCTCAAGTTTGTATGTGAAGGGGGTTGCACAGCCCACTCCCTCAATGGGAATTTTGAGTGCACTAAATCTGTGTTGAAATTGTGATTGATTTTAAGTAGGAGGAACTTGTACAGGTGATGATTCCCATCATTTCACAGATCACAATAAACAATCCTAATGTGTCGATATGTGGTCAATTATCAGAGCTATAAACGTGTTGAATTTTATCTTTATTCTCTTCGATTTTCCACTTTACCTATAACATTTTTTGTCGTTCATGCCTTTTTTTTTTGCTTAAACAAAAAAAAAGTTCTCTCTGTTCTTCACCTTATAACCTTCTATTATTTTTCATTAAGGTGAGGCACAATATCAATCCCTCCCAAAAAAAATACCCCTGGTGATTTGTTGTAATTGTTGGAGGGGGGGGGAGTTGCAGCTACCCATAAATTTATCCTGCACTAGTCACCTAAGTATTACAAGGACAGATCAGTTCTACCAGACTGAGTGACACTTATACGGCTGCATCCAGTGCGCCAGATCATCCGCAGAGCTATTGTGTTATGGTTATCCACCAATGCCTGATCTTTGAAGAAAATGTCTCCCTTATAGAACCATGTTCTCACTGGCTCACGGGTTTACTAATTTAAAGGGTTTTCTCTGCCTGTTAGGGAATTCCATACTTCCATCAGAATCTGTAAGTGATAAAGTAATGCTCCTTTTGCAACAACTATACATTAGTACAAGAGAGGCAGAAATTGATTTTTTAATCTTTGACTAGATGGATTTTTTTTTTTATTAAACACATAGCTGTATTCTTCTTTCCAAGTTATGGCAGATGTGTTTATTAGTTAAAGTGGTTGTCCAGTCAAGATAATTTATCACCTGTGCACAGGATCAATGTGGTTCTGATTGTGGCATCCCGCACTGATTGTCACTTTTATCCATCATAGTATATCAGCAGTGAGCAGGTCGGATTGCCTATTCATTCAGTTTCTATGGCACCACCGGAAAAACTCAAGTGTGATGCTCGGCAGCCCCATAGGGAATGAATGGAGAGGCAGTCTAGCACACTATCACTCTATTCCAATGGAGAAAAAATGCCCCGATCTGCCGATGGGGGCGGGTTCCAGCTATCAGAACCCCATATCAAGGGGATAAATTATCTTCAATGGACAACCCTTTTAAGGCACAGTGTTGTAGTAGCCACTCATAGCCATGTTTTACATTAAAATATAGAAGAAATTGGCCAGTCATTCTATTAGGAATTTCATTGTATATACTTTAATGGGCATCAGCATTAGAGACGGCTGTCACTCAGTGTCAGGGGCGTAGTGACTGAAACCATGCCGGACCACCCCTATGACATGAGGCCGAACGCTGCTCTGAAGTGTATACAATTCCTGAGCGATTGTGATATGCTGCTTCCATGAAGAACAGATGAGCAGCACAATGCAGAGTCCGGCAAGAAAAATCTCCATGTTTTATTTGAGGGAAAGAGATGTGGATACTAGAGATAAAGCATGTGACTAGAGCTGGTGTAACCTAATAACACATTCCAGGACTGGTGCAGCACGGGGAAAGACCTGCAAACACAAGTGGGGTTTGGATTCAGGTTTAGGTGAATATCAGATCAATGGCAGACCATATAATACAGATAAGGTTATAGATACGAGAGGGTAGACGTATCATATTGCAGCACTATTGAGAGCTTTGTGCGCGAGAGTAAGAGATATAAATTAAATGGCAAACCAGTGCCGTAACCCAAAATTAGAGGCCTCAGAATAGAAATAGGAGCCTGGCTCTGGCATTCGGGATAGATTGGAGGGTGGAAAGTTTTTTGAGGAGAAGACTGATTAGTAATGAGCTACAATAGTCAAGATGAGCATATACTGTATTAGGGCAAAATTAAGAGTTTTGACTATTTCTACAGTAAGATAAAGGTGGATTTTTCGGTGCTATTGAGATGCACGATTCAGTAAAAAGAGAGATCAGAGTCAAACATGTCATGAAGACGTGAGCATATCTTGAAACGCAGCATCCAGCAGGACATGTGGACATGAAATCACCCTTGCACTGAAGAATCCCCAAAAGACCCCATAAGAAAATTGAATGAATTCTGCTAATGCTTATGGATCTCTGGATGGAGTGTACATTAGGGGCGTAACTATCACGGTTGCAGCAGTGGCCACTGCGACCGGGCCCAGGGGGAGTCAGGGGCCTGGCAGGTCAGACCATGATATCTCCCATCCATTCCGATTCTCGCGGGACAGTCCCGTTTTTGACACCCCCCGTGTTCCGCCTTGGAGTCTATTCTTTCTGCACTGCACTGAGCCGCCACGCCCCCCCATGCACCCCATCCTCGCCCTCCCAGAGAGACTCACTACAGCCTGCAATGATGTCCTAGGCTGTTCTGTGGCTGTGCGCACAGGACCTGTGATGAGGTCACAGGATGGGAGGAGTCAGGGGTCACATGATCAGGGGCCTCTGTGTCTGCACTCTACAGGACTCTGCTGTGCTGGTTGTCATGGTGCTGGATGAGGTGAAGTTTCTGTGTGGGGTCAGATGGGGTTTACAGTGTGGATGTAGCAGAGCCGTGTGTGTACGAGGTGTACGTAGCGGAGCTGTGTGTGTACGAGGTGTACGGAGCGGAGCCGTGGTTTACGGAGCGGAGCCGTGGTTTACGGAGCGGAGCCGAGTGTGTACAATGTGTATGGAGTGCAGCTATGTGTGTACGAGGTGTACAGAGCGGAGCCACGTGTGTACGAGGTGTACAGAGCAGAGTCGTGTGTGTACAAGGTGTACGGAGCGGAGCTGCGTGTGTACGAGGTGTACGGAGCGGAGCCGTGTGTGTACAAGGTGTACGGAGCAGAGCCATGTGTGTACGAGGTGTACGGCGCAGAGCCATGTGTGTACGAGGTGTACGGAGCAGAGCCGCGTGTGTACGAGGTGTACGGAGCGGAGCCGCGTGTGTACGAGGTGTACGGAGCGGAGCCGTGTGTGTACGAGGTGTACGGAGCGGAGCCGTGTGTGTACGAGGTGTACGGAGCAGAACCATGTGTGTACGAGGTGTACGGAGCGGAGTCGCGTGTGTATGAGGTGTATGGAGCAGAGCCGTGTGTGTACGAGGTGTACGGAGCGGAGCCGTGTGTGTACGAGGTGCCCCCATTTGAAAGTTTGCACCGGGGCCCATAACTTTGTAGTTACGCCACTCATGTACATAGATGGAGATCTCACATGTGCAGAACATTAATGCAGAATTATTTGCTTTATTCATTGCAATTATTAATTAGGAGCCATTTAATTACAAGCACAACTGTTATCATTTCAGTTCTGGCTGCCAGAAGGTCAGAGAACGCTAATCTCCAGCATTTCCCTGACTTTTCCCTTCAGTGTCACTCCCCAACACGTCACCACATCTGCTCACCACATCTGCTACATTCTCATTATTGGAATCTTGTCAAAGACAGAATATGCTGTCACCAGGGCCAAATCCTAATTTGTAATTGAGGTATATTAATAAAGGCTTCCCACAATTCACTCTGTGTCACAATGCTTGTCCTCTTCCATTAGGGAGGACAAACCATTACAATGAAAAATTCCTCCCGAGGGAAAGTTCACATGTATCGGATTTTCCTATTACAATAGCATTTCACTGAAAAAGGACAAAAATTACAAAAAACATCACAGATTAAAAGGCAACAGCAACATCAGGTTGCAATAACAATGCATACAGCAGACAATATATGTATTACAATAGCAGCAAGCATCCAACATTTTACCAAACCACATCCATGTTACAGGAAAAGCCACAGCAGAAATTGACCTGCTGTGCATTTTTCTAACCCCTTCATGACCTTGGACGTATCCATACGTCCAAGTTGGTAGCTACTTAAAGACCTTGAACGTATGGATAAAGGCCCCGTTACACGCATCAATGTCCCAGTGATCTGGGTCGCCCTCCCAGGGCTGTGGGGTACGCGGTACAGGGCCCAATGAGCTTCAATGGGAGATGTCACGGCAGCTGGGACCCGGCCGTGGCCCTGGACGCCCATTGCAAAAGGGGAATGTTCAGTGTGCTGTGATAAAACACTCCGGGATTGGCTTTGCTGGGGTCAAAGGTCACGTGCGTTCAGCATGAAACTCAGGCGCAGAGCTGGGATTCGGGTGTAACTGACCCTGGGTCAGGTTTATTAATGGTGAAAGCAATGCAAAAGGAAATAAAACATAAAACAAATCCTTGCCTGTCCGGCACTAACTAAACAATGGACAACCTAACTACCAACTGGCGGGCTTCTCCTGTCCAGCCAAACCACAGTTGCAGTGGGCACTGCTTTCACTCACGTGTCTCTCACACAGACAGGCTCTCTGTGTTCCCAGGCTGAGACACTCACACAACCACCTGGCATCCTTTTATATCCACCTCCCATTGTTTTCATTAGCAAGCAGGTGCGATACTGACCAGACTAGGCCACATAGGAAAGGAATCTGGGCGAGATATACCTGCCCTCATCCACTATTCCCACATGATTCTCACATATCCCCCCCTCTGCTCAGACCACTCCGGTCGAGCAATGACACCCGCCAAACAGTGCACTCGGGACAGGGCATCTGCATTTCCCATCTGTACCCCTGGGCGGTGCTCCACCGTAAAAGTGTAGGCCTGCAGGGCAAGGAACCACCGGGTCACCCGGCAATTCCGTTCCTTGTTCAAGTGCATCCACTAGAGAGGGGCATGGTCAGTGATCAGCCTGAACTTTCGGCCCACCAGGTAATATTTGAGGGCCTCTAGAGCCTACTTAATGGCAAGGCACTCTTTTTCTACGACTGCATACCTTTGCTCGTGTTTATTCAGCTTCCTGCTGAGATAGAGGACTGGGTGTTCCACTCCGTCCCTCACTTGTGAGAGTAAGGCCCCGATACCGGTATCAGAGGCATCCGTTTGTACCACAAACTCGCTGTGGAAGTCCGGAGTCACCAGTACGGGCTGAGAGCAAAGTGCCCGTTTTAGGCTATGGAAGGCTTCTTCAGCCGCTAAACTCCATTTAATCATGACAGAGTCTTTCCCTTTTGTAAGATCCGTCATGGGGTTAGCAATGGCTGCAAAATTGGGTATGAACCGGCGATAATAGCCGGCGATCCCCAGGAAGGCTTGCACCTGCTTCTTGTTGACAGGTTGTGGCCAGTCCTGAACCGCCTGAATCTTATCAACCTGGGGTTTAACAACACCCCTCCCAATTACATACCCCAAATACCGGGCTTCTTCTAGCCCGATGTGACATTTCTTGGGGTTCGCGGTTAGACCTGCCTCCCACAGGTCATCAATCACAGCTTGTACTTTCTGGAGATGAGTTTCCCAGTCCAAGCTGTAAATGACAATGTCATCCAAATAGGCCGAAGCGTACCGCATATGTGGCCTCAGGACTCGATCCATCAGTCTCTGGAAGGTCGCCGGTGCCCCGTGCAGTCCAAACGGCATATACACATACTGAAATAAACCTTCCGGCGTAGCAAATGCCGTCTTTTCTCTGGCAGCCTCAGCCAGAGGGATCTGCCAATACCCCTTTGTTAGATCTAGGGTCGTAATATACCGGGCTTTTCCTAACCGATCTATTAACTCGTCGACCCGGGGCATAGGATAGGCATCAAATTTTGAGACCGCATTCAGTTTCCTGAAGTCATTGCAGAACCGGATGGTGCCGTCCGGTTTAGGAATTAGCACAATCGGGCTGGACCACGCACTGTGCGATTCCTCAATGACTCCTAACTCTAACATTGCCTTCACTTCTCGGGAAACGGCTTCACGGCGCTTCCAGGATTCGGTAGGGCTTTACGTGAACTGTGATACCAGGTTCCGTTACGATGTCATGTTTCATTAGCATAGTCTGCCCGGGTTTTTCTGAGAAAAACTTTTGGTTGTGAAGTAGAAACTGCCTGACCTCAGTCTTTTGCCGCTCCGAGAGAGTCTCTGCAACCCGTACCTCTGGTACGGTATGCGAGCAGACAGGACGGGCCAGCTCCGCTGACAAGGCAGACCGATCTTTCCAGGGTTTTATCAGATTTACATGATAAATCTGTTCAGGTTTCCGTTTACCTGCCTGGTATACTTTGTAGTTTACTTCACCAACTCTTTCCTTGATCTCAAAGGGGCCCTGCCACTTTGCCAGGAACTTACTGTCCACCGTGGGGACCAGGATCAACACCCTATCTCCGGGTGCAAACGTACGGATCTTGGCGCCCCTATCATAGATTCTTTTTTGGGCTCCTTGAGCCTGTATCATGTGTTCTTTGACGATAGGCATAACAGCCGCAATACGGTCCTGCATTTGTGTGACGTGATCTATCACTGTTTTAAACGGAGTGACCTGACCCTCCCAGGTTTCTTTTGCAACGTCTAACAGTCCGCGAGGACGTCGGGCGTACAATAACTCGAAAGGCGAGAATCCCGTGGAAGACTGGGGTACTTCCCTGATGGCAAAAAGCAAATACGGAAGTAAATAGTCCCAGTTCTTCCCATCCTTGTCTATCACCTTTCTCAGCATCTGCTTCAGAGTTTTATTGAACCGTTCGACCAACCCGTTTGTTTGAGGGTGATACACGGATGTGCGTAACGGTTCGATTTGTAACAATCGGCAGAGCTCCTTCATTACCCTGGATATAAAGGGGGTCCCCTGGTCGGTGAGTATCTGTTTTGGTATACCGACCCGACTAAACACATGCACCAGTTCCTTGGCAATCGTCTTGGTGGCCGTGTTACGCAAAGGGATGGCCTCCGGGTAACGAGTGGCATAATCCAAGATGACCAGGATATGTTGGTGTCCACGTGCAGACCGTGGAAGGGGCCCAACTAAATCCATCCCAATCCTCTCAAACGGGACTTCAATAATAGGTAGGGGTACCAAAGGGCTACAGAACCGGGGCTTAGGAGCAGAGGCTTGGCAGTCAGGACAAGACTCACATTATACTTGAATATCGTGATGCATGCCTGGCCAAACAAAACAGTGTAATATCCTTTCGGTGGTTTTCTGGACTCCCAGGTGACCTCCCATCACATGTCCGTGGGCCAGGTCCAGCACCTGCCGCCGGTAGGGTTTTGGCACGACTAATAGTTGCACCGTATCTTCCCCCTTTTTCTCTATCTGATAGAGTAAATCATTCTCCAGAACCATGTAAGGATATGCCAGCCTAGAGCCAGGTTCTACGGGTACCCCATTTATCACTTTTACATTTGTCCTAGCCTGAGAAAGGGTAGGATCCTTTATTTGCTCGCTTTGGAAGTCATCTTTCTGAACTTCTAAATCCGGCAAACGGGGAGGTGGACGGCTGTCGGCCTCCTCCTCTTCCCCGGTCTCCTCCGTATCACCCGCCATGACTGAAAACGGGAACTGCAGGTCATTTCCCGCAGACTCTTCCCCAGAGTCTTCCGGGGAGACCTCTTCCAGGGGTTCGGGACCCACACACGCCCTGGGAGAAGAATCATGTACACTATTACCCTGGGGTATCAACTGATTCTCCCACAATTGCCAGAAGTGGGGAAAATCCCGGCCCAGGATAACATCATGCAATAACGCCGGGACGAGTCCCACTTTATGTTGCAGAGACCCATAGGAAGTAGTAATGCATATGACCGTGGTGAGGTACGAACAGGTGTCTCCATGCACACATGTTACAGAAAATTTGTCTGATGGTCCAGTCGGGGCTGACACCAGACTGGCCTTCACCAGAGTCACCACACTTCCCGAGTCTAACAATGCCACCACCTTTTTGCCATCAACAGTTAAATCACACAAGTGTTTTTCCACATCCTTTTGACCGGCATTCACACTCACTACCCGTGCAACCATAGACATGCAGTTTTTAGAGTCTGTGAGGTCGTACTGCATGGGTTCAGTAGTGACCGGACAGTTCGCAGCAATATGTCCCATCTCTTGGCAGCGGAAACACCTAACGGGCCCCTTGCTTAGACCATAGTTTGTTACTCTCGGCCTCGCAGTGCGGGCAGTCCCGTTTTCCTGCCCCACTGTCTTAGGGATTTTTCCTTCTCCCCTACTCCCTGGAACACCGGTTCCACGTGGAGATGATGAAGAACGAGGTGGGGTAGCGTCGTCTCGGAGTCCTTCCGCCACGGAGTAACGTTCAACCAGATCCACCAGTTGATCTGCCGTCGTAGGATTTCCATGGCTTACCCACTTCCTCAGGGCTGGCGGCAGAGCTCTCAGGTACTTGTCCATGACGACTCTCTGGATTATCTCTGGCGCTGTCAGCACCTCGGGTTGTAGCCACTTCTTCGTCACGTGGATCAGGTCGAACATCTGTGACCGCGGTGGTTTATCCGGCTGATGCAGTCCATTGATGCACTCTCTGTGCACGGACAGCGGTCGTCACTCCCTGCCGGGCCAAGATCTCGGCTTTCAATTTGTCAAAGTCCTGCGCGGCTTCAGGCTCTAAGTCATAATAAGCCTTTTGGGCCTCACCGGAAAGAAACGGGGCAATCAGGCCGGCCCATCGTGCCTTCAGCCATTTTTCTCGCACCGCCGTCCGTTCAAACGTGGTCAGGTATGCCTCGACGTAATCTTCGGTCGTCATTTTCTGCCAGTACCGACTCACGTGAATCACTCTCGACTCGGCTTCCAGGTTAAGCTCAGGTAAGCTTGCCAAGCGCTGCGCCACCTGCTGGAGAAGCGAACGTTCGGTAACTGTCATGTCCACCAACTCCTTCAGCTGGGCCATCATTACCCGATTAGCTTCTTGCTGGACGGCGGTGGACTGTACCAGCGCTTTCACCACGTCCTCCATGCTCATGCTTGCAACGTGATGCCCGCGTTCTCCATCACAATGTGATAAAACACTCCGGGATCGGCTTTGCTGGGGTCAAAGGTCACGTGCGTTCAGCATGAAACTCAGGCGCAGAGCTGGGATTCGGGTGTAACTGACCCTGGGTCAGGTTTATTAATGGTGAAAGCAATGCAAAAGGAAATAAAACATAAAACAAATCCTTGCCTGTCCGGCACTAACTAAACAATGGACAACCTAACTACCAACTGGCGGGCTTCTCCCGTCCAGCCAAACCACAGTTGCAGTGGGCACTGCTTTCACTCACGTGTGTCTCTCACACAGACAGGCTCTCTGTGTTCCCAGGCTGAGACACTCACACAACCACCTGGCATCCTTTTATATCCACCTCCCATTATTCATTAGCAAGCAGGTGCGATACTGACCAGACTAGGCCACATAGGAAAGGAATCTGGACGAGATATACCTGCCCTCATCCACTATTCCCACATGATTCTCACAGTGCTAATATGTTGCTGTTGTGCCCCCAAGTCTTGTGTGGGAATAAAGTGGTCACTACTTCTATTCCTCCGGTGTCTGCTGCAGGACGATTAGTATCCGTACAACCTCGGGGACTGGACCCCGGCCTTGCGCTTAGAACTTGAAAAGGGTTCTCCTTTAACCCTTGTCCTTGTTCTCTTATTCTCCTTACGTTCCTTGCTAATCCTTCTTCCCAATGGAGAATCAAGCTTCCTTTCTCTGTCTCTTTCCTGTGCCAGCAAACCCAGATCACTGTGGCCTGCTGCAGCACTTCCTTCTTCCATCACTCTCCCGGGGATCTTCTCTGTCTCACACTCTGTCCTTCTACATCCTCACTCACTGACTGACTGACTTGAACTCAACTCTTCCAGCTCTTTTATGTGAACTAAACTCCACCCACCTCCCAGCACGTTTCGTGTTCCAAGCAGGGAGCCACCAAGGGGTTCTATGCTACACTCCAAGCAGGGAGCCGCCGAAGGTGCTTTGCTACACTGCTTTGTGGTGAGGGGTGCAGGTGTTGGAGTATAGTCAGGTGTTTCCACCTTACCTGGATGGTGGGGTTCCACACCTCAGGAGGAGGTGCAGTACCTCTGTGGCGACTGAACCCTCAGGGGCACCACATACCCCCCGTTAAACACAGCACGTCCGCGGGCTGCAAGAAAACAAAAGTTGACAAATACAGGAACATACAAACTTTTTGTAATGCAAAACAAACAGTTCTTATCTAATCTTCTCAATATGAGAGGCACTGTCACTTGAACATTGCAAACAATTTTAACTAACTATGTTTAAAGTTATGCTACCTAATTTAAAGTGCTATTTCAAGCATTATCACTTCTCCTTACACATTTTCTACTTTCTCTTATTAACCCTAAGTGACATCCGTGGATGCCTAGTTCGTCACCTGCATTTTCCCAATCTAGATCTTTATTCAAATTTCTTTATTGAAACGTTCCTATTAGTCATGGCTATTAACTACATTCCATATAAAAGCTATTCTCTATTAATACTGTCATCAGGCACATTATAAAATACTTCACAATAATTCTTGTAAGTGCTGGACACCGCTCCCAGCCGGGATCTCTTGCAGTGTCCTTTTGGTAGGAGCCATGCTCCACGATGAGGTAGTTGTTATTCATAAAAGACCTATGTAAAACCAAGAGAGGACACCTAAAGAGGTGCAAACTATTTACAATAAAGTTCTGGATAATTCAGTGTCCATGATCTCCACAGTTCCAATATGAAAAACGCTGCCAATAAAACTGGGCAACAACTGGAAAAACAAAAGCATGATGAACAAACTAAACATAGAAAAACAGGCACAAAGGTGCAAATACCCTCCTGGGTAACAAAGTTAGTTATGGCTAGTTGTCCCCTCCTGGGGTTCTGGAAGCTGGTTTTCTTGGCTGCTTCGAGGGGAGCACTTCAGGGCACTCTTATCCTGCTGACCAGTTCACATAAGACGAGGTGGTGGCAGCTGGTGCAATTGCTGCCTGGGGTACAGCTGGTGTGGCTACCTGTACCATGGGGTGGTTGACAGGGATAGATGTTGCCTGCCTGGTGTTGGTAGGTGTAATCATTACAGTGGATGGCACTCCTGCTGGGGGAACATAAGCGTGTTCCTTCTTATAGGCTGCAATGAAGTCTTCAGGAATGCAGCGCACGTTCAGCGCATACCATCCACGCAGTCCCTCATGCCGGGTAAAGGTTACATATTCCCCTGGTTGCAGGTCTCTAGCAGGGTGTCCTTTCCTCAGGTGTGACTCCACATCTCGCCTGCTGAAGAACAGGTCACTGATCCTCTTGGGGTCTGCAATGAACCCAAACCCACTCTCATGGTTCACATTGAGGACCTGTCCCCATCCAGCCGAGTCCCGCGGACCATAGTGACCTGCACGGACCTTTTCCTTCCGGTCCAGATCTCGGCCTAGCACAGCCAGCCTCCTCTGTTCTCTCTTCCTCTGCTCCGCTGCCAGTTGGCGGAGGGTCTGCTGGCAATAGGACTCCTCTTCCTCCTCCTCTTCCCAAGACCGGTCCCTGCCCACCACGGACCACGACAACACTGTTAGGGGTTTAGGTGTCTCCCCCCCGTGAACTAGTAACCCAGTCCCAGACCAAGTCCAGCACCACCTGTCCGGCTGCTGTGGCCGGTGGGCACCCAGTGGCTTCCCTGGTTTCAGGGGCGACGGCCATACCTGGCGCCTCAGGGCGGTGTTGCGGTTCCGGTGCAGGCCTGAGATGGTGGGCCGCTGCAGGGGTATCCACAGGGGTAGCCGGTCCGGATGCCGGCGGTGGTGGAGCAGATGGCGGCTCCGGGTCTGCCGGGGTCTCCGGTGGGATCTGCGCGGCCGCGTCAGGTCCAGGCGGGAGCGCAGCTTCTTCCTCTTCAGCTCCCGGGCCTTCAGAGAAGTCCTCCGGACAGGCCTCATACAGCGGCGGTGGTGATAGACGCTGCCGGTGGTATGGCAGCGGCCGCAAGCTCTACAAGGTTTGCTTGGGGAAGACCCGGTGCAGCAATGGCGGGTACCGGTGACTGAGGTACCGCGGGTGTAGGCCCCTCCAGGGCGGGCTGCCACTTCTTCCTCTAGAGCGCCTCCTGCTTCAGCCGCAGTTCATGAGTCAGCCGGGCAATCTCATCCTCCAGCTGTTGACAGTCTAGATGGGAAGCCAGATCGGAGCCTTCAGCCATTGCGCCTGGGAGAGTCGACTTAACCTCCCTTCGCTCTTCAGGCCTCCTCTCTCCTTCCATCATAGCGTTCTTCCCTTCTTCACCCTGTCTAGACTCTTTTCCCACAACCGGCTCCCGCCCCTCCTTCTGGGGGCAGCGTCTTTTTCCTACTCCTCCATACCAGGCTAGTATACGAACCCCTCGGGGGGTGGGCCATGTTGCTGTCGCATAGAAGTTCAGACAGGGGAGGCTCAGGACAGTTCGCGCTCTTTTCTTAGGACCACTCATATTATCACGCCCTTCTTCACCGCGCTGGCGGTCATTTTTAGCATTCATTTTACAGTCTATCAAATTGGGTCTTTTGCACATTTCCACAAACTTTTAAGTACAATAAATCGTAGGCACACAGAACCCGGTGGCAACGGGCTTCGTCATCCTGTTTGTGACGCCAAGTTGGGTCGCCCTCCCAGGGCTGTGGGGTACTCGGTACCTGGCCCAATGAGCTTCAATGAGAGATGTCACGGCAGCTGGGACCCAGCCCGTGGCCCTGGGTGCCCATTGTAAAAGAGGAATGTTCAGTGTGCTTATGATGAGTGATTCGTGACGCCACCTGTGGTGTTCAGCAATAGAGATGTAAGCCGACGCTGCAGACAGATCCTCTGGGACAGATGGTGTGGTGCAGCAGTGATATTATAGCCCTCCACAGGCAGGGCTGTAGTCCCAGCGCAGTGTAGGTGAAGTGACACTTAGATGGTATAGTGTCAGGCGCAAGGACTGTAGCCGTGCTGGGCAGGTTGGCCCAAAAATAAGTGGCATGTAGTTCCAAAGCTTTACTCACAGTCTGTTGCAGGTACAGGTGCCCGCATCCGTGCCGTGTCCTCCGGGTCTGGAGCTCAGCCAATTTCCAGGCAAGATTAAGTACTCCTTTCCAACACTCCGCCAACATATGTGCCTTTTCTGAACGTCTCCCTCTTAGCGACTTTGAATAAAGTACTCCTAGTACTGAGTTACACTGGAGTTCCTCCTGTCAGATGTTCCTATGAACTCTACTTGTACGGCAGACAGCTGTAGCCTGCATCGGGGACTCCTTGCTACTAAGTCCCGGCTCACTAATATGTTGCTGTTGAGCCCCCAAGTCTTGTGTGGGAATAAAGTGGTCACTACTTCTATTCCTCCGGTGTCTGCTGCAGGACCATTAGTATCCGTACAACCTCGGGGACCGGACCCCGGCCTTGCGCTTAGAACTTGAAAAGGGTTCTCCTCTAACCCTGGTCCTTGTTCTCTTATTCTCCTTACATTCTGTGCTAATCCTTCCCAATGGAGAATCAAGCTTCCTTTCTCTGTCTCTTTCCTGTGCCAGCAGACCCAGATCACTGTGGCCTGCTGCATAACTTCCTTCTTCCATCCCTCTCCCAGGGATCTTCTTTGTCTCACACTCTGTCCTTCTACATCCTCACTCACTGACTGAGTGACTGACTGACTTACTTGAACTCAACTCTTCCCGCTCTTTTATGTGAACTAAACTCCACCCACCTCCCAGCATGTTTCGTGTTCCAAACAGGGAGCCACCAAGGGGTGCTATGCTACACTCCAAGCAGGGAGCCGCCGAAGGTGCTTTGCTACACTACTTTGTGGTGTGGGGTGCAGGTGTTGGAGTGTGGTCAGGTGTCTCCACCTTACCTGGATGGTGGGGTACCACACCTCAGGAGGAGGTGCAGTACCTCTGTGGCGACTGAACCCTCAGGGGCGCCACAGATCCCACCAACGATCTGACGTGGATGGGATCGCTGGGACATAATTAGCTGATCGCTGGTGGGCTATCACATAGACAGACTCACCAGCGATCAGGACCAGCGAGCAAGCTAGTATCCAATGTAAACAGCGGGCATCTAAGAGCCGAGCGGTTCTTAGATACCCGCTGTTTACATTGGAAACCAGCTCCCAGCGTCGCTGATCATTGGTCTCTCGCTGTCACATGCAGCGATGCGCGCTGGTCAGCGGGAGACCAACCATCAAAAAACAGCCCAGGACGATGGAGCGTGATCAGCAATACCCGGCAGGGGGGCCGGTCGCTGATACATGTCACACACAGCGATCTCACTGTGGCGCCACAAAATCAGCGATCTCGCTGGCGATCTTGCTGTGTGTGACGGGCCTTAAGTCAAGGAGATTTTACGCTCACAGGAGCTGTGCGTGTGCGATCTCCCCAGGTGTCACCTGACACCCGGCACTCACTGCCAGGAACGTTGCCCGAAATCACTTCTGGCGGTTTAACCCTCTAAATGCCGTCTCCAATTGGCACCCCCATGACGTCATCGCAAAGGGCCGATTGTTACCATCGTCGACGACATACAGGTGACAAGATTCTAGCAAGTTAGTTAATTAAATTTTGTCTGCAGCACTGACAGTTACAAAGCATAGCAATGCTCCTGCATTGCAATGCTTTAAAACTGCAATCAAAGCATGTAAAAGTCCAAGTCCCAAAGTCAGAAAAAACACACAAAATAATAACAAAATATATATATATATATACATATTTGGTTTCGCCGCATCCAAAACGACCCAACCTATCAAACTGTTCCACTAGTTAACCCCTTCAGTGAACACTGTAAAAAATTAATAAAAAAGAAGCAAAAAAAGCTTTTTCATTATACCGCCAAACAAAAAGTGGAATAAAATGCGATGAAAAAGATGAATGTAAATAAAAATGGTATAGCTAAAAACATTATCTTGTCTTGCAAAAAAACAAGCTGCCATACAGCTTCATCAGCGGGAAAATAAAAAAAAGTTATAGCACTCAGAATAAAGTGATGAAAAAACAGTTATTTTCTTTATAAAATAGTTTTTATTGTGCAAAAGCAAAAAAACAAAAAAATATAAATGTGTTATCGCTGTAATCATAGTGACCCGAAGAATAAAGCCGTCTTATCAATTTTACCACACATAGAACAGTATAACCCCACCCCACCCAAAAAAAAAACATTCCTGAATTGTTGATTTTTGTTCATTCTGTCTCCCATAAATTGGAAAGGAAAGTGAACAAAAAAGTGTCATGTGCCCGAAAATGGTACCAATAAAAAAGACCCAATTTGATAGACTGTAAAATGAATGCTAAAAACTCATTCCACAAAAAACAAGGTCTCACATTAATCTGTCGGCACAAATATGGAAAAATTATAGCTCTCAAAACATGGTGATGCAAAAACATCTTTTTGCAAAAAAAAAGTCTTTTAGTTTGTGACAGCAGCAAAATATAAAAAGATATGAATCTAGTATAGCTGTTATCACACCGACCCGAAAAAATAAAGTCGCCACATCACGTATACAACACAAGGAACAATGTAAAAACAAAATTATACCAATTCTTTCGCTGCTGTTGATTTTTTTCTATTCTGCCTTCCAAAGATCGCAGAAAGGCTTGACTCACATTTATCCTGTGCTCTGCCCTTTGTCTCTGCCCTGTCCTTCAAGCCGCACATTCAAGCTCTTGCCCCCTCCTGTCGCCTCCAGCTCAAAAATATTTTCAGAATCCGTCTTTTCTTCAACCCTTAATCTACTATATTGTTTGTACAAGGCCTCATCATCTCCTGCCTTGACTACTGCAACATCCTCCTCTGCGGCCTCCCTGCTAACACTCTTGCACCTCTCCAGTCCGTCCTTAACTCTGCTGCCCGACTAGTTCATCTCTCTCCTTGCTACTCCTCCTCTTCTCCCTTTTGAAAATCCCTTCATTGGCTCCCAATTCCACACCGTATGCATTTCAAAGTACTAACACTGACATACAAAGCCGTCCATAGCCTGTCTCCTCCATGCATCTCCAAACTAATTTGCCGATATCTTCCCTCTTGTAATCTCCGGTCCTCCCAAGACCTCCTTCTCTCCACAATAAGTCATTCCTCACCCAATCGCCTCCAAGACTTCCCCCGAATATCCCCCATTCTCTGAAATTCTGTGCCCAATATGTCCAATTAGCCACCACATTTCGATTTTTCAGAATCTGAAAACCCATCTCTTCAATAAAGATTACAACCTCCAATGACCGCGCTGCCACCTCAATACCACCGGAGCCATTGAAACCCCCCAACCTACTGTCTCCTTCCCCATCAACCTGTGGAATGTAAGTCCGCAAGGGCAGGGTCCTCTCCAGTCTGTACAAGTCTATCATCGTTAGAATGTTTACTGTGATGTTTGTATTTTGTGTGTAATCCCTTCTCATGTACAGCACCATGGAATCAATGGTGCTATATAAATACATAATGATAATGGAGTAATAAGCACTCACATTAATTCTTCTCTACACTTAACCAAAGAACTAGATAATTCACTGTAACTAATCCCCATGACTTTCAATTAAATTATGTTAGTACATGGGTCACCGTGCACATAAAACTACCAGATTAGGGAAAACAGCTCATAATCCATTTTTCACCTCTCTAAAAAAGGCACTACTTAGTCCTTGGTAAACTAAATGTATTCGTTCACAAATTATGTACCATGTGAATATGGTTGATTTGCCTTGACCACATTTTATTGATGTTCCTTTCAAATCACCATATACACTATTACCAAGGTCACACAATGAGGCCATGTCCTTCTCATGTCCCTTTAAGATTTTGCTGTAAACAGTGCTGCAAAGTTTAACTAATGTGGTTATGCTGCTTTACACACCTTTCATAACACAGTGTTTTATAATGACGCTAGACAGTGGCCCAATGCCCCTTGCATGCCCATGGCACATCCACTACAAGCTGCCGATCAAATGATGCAGGTTAAGTCCTGATCACATTTCTCCGGCTTTTGTAGAAAGGATATGTCCATCCCAACCATGAGACCACTCCTACTATCATTCCCACCTCCTATATACCCAATACCATGATGTCTAAGTGCGCATGCACGATCATAACTCCTCATGTAGTAAGGCACGGTAGGACGTTGGTACATGTGCATACACATTGGCACGCATTACCATGGTGTTTGTTTCTGGCTTACATGCCACAGCCCGGAAACAGTAAGTGGATATTTCATCTGCCTGGGAGCTGATGTGTGATGCACCGCACATGGGACTCAAATCCTAATAAACTGCTGTGAGTACTAACTTACTCTCATTCCTATTGGCTACCACATGCCCCCTGAGGAAGCAGGGTGAAACGTGTGTTGGGGCACTGGAAATCACTGGGTAAGCATATATATACTTGATGTATATGTATCTCCCTGATGTTTATGTACATGTCTACAATGTATATGGACCATTGGTCAGGATATATCATTTTGGATTTCATGATGGACTTGAGTTCTCTTGTTTATGGTATGTTATGGGAATTTAGATCATCTTAAGATTCCTGTGTTGAATTTCCTAGGGATACTTACCGCATATATTATGGATAATTTATGCCCATATCTTTACAAAATATATACTATTTATCTTAAGACAATTAATTTTTGATATGTATAGTGAACAAGTATTATCTACGTGGTTACAGTGATTCATGATTGGGATATCATACTATGATATTTTGCTTTCATACTAACTTTATAGAAAAGTGATTAACCTCTGATGTGTGCTATTGTACCTATGTTTAATTGGCTGTAAAAGCAGTATACACACCTTAACTGTAGTAAATTTATATATGTAACAGTACAGATATCTTAATCTATAATTGGCCAACAATTATCTGTATGGTATTACAAATTATACACTTTGAAAATTTTACCCAGTGCATTCCCTGTGCGCCTCCACAATAGAGGTCAGCCCCAGAAACCAGGGTACAATTAAATCAATATTCGTATCAATGCCCATGGGTAACAATAAGTATCATACTGAATAATGTCCCTAGTAACAAAGAGACTAAAGTGCCGCTCATAGTGCCTAAATAGGATACATGCTTACCCAAGTAGCAGAGAGAAGCTCCCGTGTACCATACACACCAAAGCCCCGACGCGCGTTTCACGTGATCTTGCTTCTTCGCGGGGCCGTGTGGAGCACCATAACTGTGTCCACTATATATAGTGCCCATATGATCTAGGTAGATGATGCCGCGTTCATGTGGCGTATGAGGGGCGGATCCAAAGTCGTATGTACGTCACATCTGGCAATCCGGGTTGCAATGCGGGTAACACTAGTATTTCCTGTGATGTCACTGACCCGCATTGCGCCTCACATGGATGCCTTCCGGGACGCAGACGAACAGAGGAAACACTGCGCACGAGCACACCGCGGCAGCCATTTTGATTAAAGGAAATACTAAGGGCACACATAACACAGAAATGGTAAGTATATAATTGCGGTACGAGACATAATATGTTTGACCAAATATATAAACATCAGAACAAAATATAAAGACATCATAAATGGGCATATCCTCAAGAAGATAGTCCACGGAACAGAGGATTTTCATTGTCACAAATGGACATAAGAAGTACTGTTGTCTGAATTCTCGCATTATCTTCTTAAGCACCGGTGATGACGTCCATTTTCCAGTATGCAATTTGTGGAAGTGGGCAGGATTAAAATTTAAGAAGGGTCTGGATGCCTTTCTTGAAAAGTAAAATATTACAGGGTATATACACTAGTTTCCTTGATATTGCGTTGATCCAGGGAGCTAGTCTGATTGCCGTATGTGGAGTCGGGAAGGAGTTTTTTTCCCCAATGTGAAGCTTACTGTTTGCCACATGGGTTTTTTTTGCCTTCCTCTGGATCAACATGTTAGGGCAAGTTAGGATAGGATATGGGTTGAACTAAATGGACTTCAACCTTAATAAATATGTTACTATGACAGAAAAGGGAAAAAATAAAAGGGAAAGGGAAAAAGAAAAAAAAAAAACGAGCGAAAACAACCCCACAGAAGAACATCCCAATCAGGCTCTAAAAATAAAAATAATATGATAACATGTACAGCATTAAAATGAGAGAGGGATGACACAGAAGTTACAAAAGAATCACAGGAAAGGCACGAACGATAACTTCTCATTCAGACCCTGTGGGGACATCGTGCCCAAAGTAACTATACAATGGCACACAAGCTGTGCCAGGGTGCGGTTAAGATTACCCCCCCCGGCACCACAGTGTACCCTGTCGATGCCATGGACACATGGTGCCGATGGGTCACACCCATGGCACAGCTTGAAATGCCTGGGAATCGTTTTTAACTCAACATCATTATTAGAATTCTTAGCGGCCACGATGTCCCTCACATGTTCCCGTACCCTGATTTTGAGCTACCGTGAGGTGAAACCAACATAAATTAAATTACAGGTGCAGACAGCGTAATATACCACATAATTGGTGTTACATGAGATGTAGTAAGTAATCCGGTAATCCCTACTTCCGTCTGCAGACGTAAAACATGCTGCCCTAACAATGTTACAACAGGCCATACAGGATCCACAGGGGTAACCCCTCCATTTTTGTTTCCCCACACCAAACAGATTTGGTGGATTGGTCATGACTTCTAAAGAGCAAGTCTCTCAGATTTCTACCCCGTCTTGCCGTTAACAGTGGACGATCAGGAATCACTCCTTTTAGAAAAGGATCTGTTTTGAGCATGGACCAATGCCTAGTGAGTATTTCCCGAATTTAATTCCACTGATTGTTATATGTTGCGATAAAACGCAACGGTGGGTCCTTAATGGCCTTGGTCCGTGCTCCACAGAGTAACTGATCCCACGAAATTCCTCTGGCATGATTATCTGATTGTTATATGTTGCGATAAAATGCAACGGTGGGCCCTTAATGGCCTTGGGCTGTGCTATCATATTGTAATCTGTTTCATACACAACATCCAGAGCAGGTTTTCTCTACCTCTGTCTTGGATACTAACATGTCCAAGACTAACACTTACTTTTATTATCAGTGTGCATTGCAGTCACAGCTATGCCCATGACTGCCATGCACACCTATGGCCATCATACATCTCCATGCACATCCTGGGGAGAACAAAAAGCGACGCCTACCTGTGACATCGGTCACTGCCTCAGAATCTATTCTAATACAGTCATATGTTAAAGTTTGGGCACCCCTATTAATGTTAACCTTTTTTCTTTATAACAATTTTGGTTTTTGCAACAGCTAATTCAGTTTCATATATCTAATAACTGATGGACTCAGTTATATTTCTGGATTCAAATGAGGTTTATTGTACTAACAGAAAATGTGCAATCTGCATTTAAACAAAATTTGACCGGTGCAAAAGTATGGGCACCTCAACATAAAAGTGACATTAATATTTCGTAGATCCTCCTTTTGCAAAAATTACAGCCTCTAGTCGCTTCCTGTAGCTATTAATGAGTTCCTGTATCCTGGATGAAGGTATTTGTGACCATTCCTGTTTACAAAACAATTCCAGTTCAGTTAAGTTTGATGGTCGCCGAGCATGGACAGCCCGCTTCAAATCATCCCACAGATGTTCAATGATATTCAGGTCTGGGGACTGGGATGGCCATTCCAGAACATTGTAATTGTCCCTCTGCATGACTGCCTGAGTAGATTTGGAGCGGTGTTTTGGATCATTGTCTTGCTGAAATATCCATCCCCTGCGTAACTTCAACTTCGTCACTGATTCTTGCACATTATTGTCAAGAATCTGCTGATACTGAGTTGAATCCATGCGACCCTCAACTTTAACAAGATTCCCGGTGCCGGCATTGGCCACACAGCCCCAAAGCATGATGGAACCGCCACCAAATTTTACTGTGGGTAGAAAGTGTTTTTCTTGGAATGCTGTGTTTTTTAGCCTCCATGCATAACGCCTTTTTGTATGACCAAACAACTCAATCTTTGTTTCATCAGTCCACAGGACCTTCTTCCAAAATGTAACTGGCTTGTCCAAATGTGCTTTTGCATACCTCAGGCGACTCTGTTTGTGGCGTGCTTGCAGAAACGGCTTCTTTCGCATCACTCTCCCATACAGCTTCTCCTTGTGCAAAGTGCGCTGTATTGTTGACCGATGCACAGTGACACCATCTGCAGCAAGATGATGCTGCAGGTCTTTGGAGGTGGTCTGTGGATTGTCCTTGACTGTTCTCACCATTCTTCTTCTCTGCCTTTCTCATATTTTTCTTGGCCTGCCACTTCTGGGCTTAACAAGAACTGTACCTGTGTTCTTCCATTTCCTTACTATGTTCCTCACAGTGGAAACTGACAGGTTAAATGTCTGAGACAACTTTTTGTATCCTTCCCCTGAAAAGCTATGTTGAATAATCTTTGTTTTCAGATCATTTGAGAGTTGTTTTGAGGAGCCCATGATGCCACTCTTCATAGGAGAATCAAATAGGAGAACTACTTGCAAGTGGCCACCTTAAATACCTTTTCTCATGATTTGATACACCTGGCTATGAAGATCAAAGCTCAATGATGTTACAAAACCAATTTAGTGCTTCAGGAAGTCAGTAAAACGTAGTTAGGAGTGTTCAACTCAAGAAAATGATAAGGGTGCCCATACTTTTGCACCGGTCAAATTTTATTTAAATGCAGATTGCACATTTTATGTTAGTACAATAAACCTCATTTGAATCCAGAAATATAACTGAGTCCATCAGTTATTAGATATATGAAACAGAAATAGCTGTTGCAAAAACCAAAATTGTTATAAAGAAAAAAGGTTAACATTAATAGGGGTGCCCAAACTTTAACCTATGACTGTATAAATACCTGTCTGTGTTCATCATCTCATGAAATACATTTACAATTGACCAGCTTGCTTTTGCTGAAATTGCCTGTGCCTCCGACGACCAATGTGCGAAAATTTTGCACGGGCCAAGCTAGTATATACAGTATATAATATGGAAGCTGCACGCGATCATAGTGCAAAAAAATTTAGTTTTAATGGCCCATCATGAGACTTTTCAGCACTGTGTGTGAGCCTTCTTCAAGTGCTTCTTCAACTGCTGCTTGTTGCTGGAAAACACCCATGGAGTCAAAATCATCACTACACGTCTAGATAAATTCCCAAAGGAGTATGATTTAAAAAATAGGGACACTTGAGAGGGTATTCTGCTCTTCTTTCACTTAGGGGCTCTGTACATGGAACCTGCAAACTATTCTAGGAAAATCTGTGCTCCAGGAAACAAATAACATTATTTCCCTCCTGAGTCTCGCTGTGTGGCTAAGCAGTACTATAAAGCCACCTATGGGGTATTTCAGCAGAAATTGTGTGACAAATTTTAGTGCCTTTTTATCCATTTTCCCTTGTCAAAATGTAAAAGTTGGGGCTAAAACAAAATTTTTGTGGTAAAATTGTAATTTTTTTCTTCACTACCCAATGGTATAAATGGTAGACGAGATTCAAATCTCGGCAACGAGATCTCGTCTCCCGAGATCTCGGGACGAGATCTGAACCTGCGCATGCGCCGTCCCCGAACCGGCGGCCATCTTCCCGGCGTCCATGTTCCTGGAGGCCACCACAACATGGCAGTAGCCAGCAACGGATGTGCGGGGGTCTCCGGGCTTCGAGGAAATGCCGGCGGAGCCGTCTCCCCTGCACCGGAGCACAGCCCGCCGCCACCCTCACCCCACAGAGCCCACCTGCCCCAGCCAAGCTGCCCCAGCCCACCTGCCCCAGCACAGCTGCCCCAGCCCCAGCACAACCCACCTGCCCCAGCACAGCCCACCTGCCCCAGCACAGCCCAGCTGCCCCAGCACAGCCCAGCCCAGCTGCCCCAGCACAACTCAGCTGCCCCAGCACAGAGCCGCCGCACCAGCCTGGACCACTGAATGACCCCTGTGACCACTCCTCCACCTGTGCCGGATCCCTTCCCAGGTAAGCTGAATTCGGACTGTAAGACGGACCCCCATTGGACACATTATGTTTTTTTTCCCCTATTTTCCTTCTGAAAATTGGGGTGCGTCTTATGGTCCGGTGCGTCTTATAGTCCAAAAAATACGGTATGTTTCAAAAACTGTGCTGATGTAAAGTAGATATGTGGGAAATATTTTTAATTAACTATTTTTTGTGACATATCACTCTGGTTTAAGGACCTAAAAATTAAAAGTTTGAAAGCTGAGAAATTTTAAAATCTTTAGCCAAAATTTCAGATTTTTTCATAAATCAGTGCAAGTCATATGGAACAAATGTTACCACTATCATGAAGTACAATACAATATGTCACAAAAATACAATCTCAGAATCAGTGGGATCCATTCAAACGTTCCAGAGTTATTACCACATAAAGTGACAGTGCTCAGAATTGTAAAATTTGGGCTGGTCATGACAGTGAAAACAGGCTTGGGGGATGAAGGGGTTAAATCCACAATGTCAACTTTTGCTGTGGATTTTCACAGAAAATGTAATCTTTTTATCAAATCTGCATGTAACACATTTACAGTACTTCACATCTGCACTGGAAAATGTCATGCTTGTGGACAGGGTTCCTTCCCTGTCCTCTCAGGGTTAATTTTGTATGGCCTCCTTTTGGTTTGGGGAGGGCTATATTTACCCACCTTCCTCTGGGTATCCTTGTCAGTGATACATCTGTCTTGGCTGTGTGTCTGACCCCCTGGTGTGCTTGCATACTGTTTAGTCTGATTGCTTTCTCATGTATGTCCCGGTGTGTTTTCTCGTTCTGTGCATTGCCTTGTGACTCTGCGCTTGTTGTTTGTTTCTGGCTCTGACCTTCGGCTTGGTACTCTAACTTCCTACCTGTCTGCCCCGTTTGTACTGCACCGCTATCTCCGGCTTCCCTACCTTTTTGTTTTGTCCTGACCACCCTTAGCGTCTCACCCTTTGGCAATTTATCGAGCTCCCAGCTTGACTTCGGCACGTTCAGACTACTCTCATGCTTCGCCGGTCACCACTGCTACTCGGCGTCTGGCTCCGCCTCCGGCCACTCCCCTGGTGGTCACGTGCCTCAGGTCCTGCACTCCGGCAGGTAAGCTCACTGCAGTGCTCCCCACACACTCTGTCCTTCTGTAACACATGCACAGACTCCTGCTGTAAATCTGCAGCAGGGTTCTTGATAGAAAATTTGTAAACATACTCTAAAACCCCTTTATTACTCATAGCAAAGGGTAACTTCAACGCTAGTGGACTCTGCGCAGCCACATCTTACATTGTGTTCTATACATTTGAACCCTCTACCAAGGACATATCTCAGATCACAAATATAAAATGATCACTTAAAGGAAATCTGTCACCCCCTGTGACATATACAAGCGCTTCTCACTAAATTAGAATATCATCAAAAAGTTAATTTATTTCTGTTCTTCAATATAAAAAGTGAAACTCATTATATAGAGTCATAACAGTGATCTATTTCAATTGTTTATTTCTGTTAATGTTGATGATTATGGCTTACAGCCAATGCAAACCCAAAAGTCATTATCTCAGTAAATTAGAACTAACAGAAAACAACTGCAAAGGCTTCCTAAGTGATTCAAAAAGTCCCTTAGTCTGTTTCAGTAGGCTCCACAGTCATGGGGAAAACTGCTGATTTGACAGATGTCCAAAAGGCAGTCACTGACACACTCCACAAGGAGGGTAAGCCACAACAGGTCATTGCTAAAGAAGCTGGCTGTTCAGAGTACTATATCCAAGCATATTAATGGAAAGTGGAGAGGAAGAAAAAAGTGTGGTAGGAAAAAGTGCACAAGCAACCAGGATAACCTTAGCCTTGAAAGGATTGTTTATAAAACGTCATTCAAAAATTTTGTGGAGATTCACAAGGAGTGGACTGCTGCTGGAGTCATTGCTTCAACAAGCACTACGCACAGATGTATCCAGGACATGGGCTACAAGTGTTGCATTCCTTGTGTCAAGCCACTCATGACCAATAGACAACACCAGAAGCGTCTTACCTGGGCCAAGGAGAAAAAGAACTGGACTGTTGCTCAGTGGTCCAAGGAGTTGCTTTCATATGAAAGTAAATTTTGCATTTCACTTGGAAATCATGGTCCCAGAGTCTGGAGGAAGAGTGGAGAGGCACACAATCCAAGCTGCTTGACGTCTAGTGTAAACTTTCCACAATCAGTGATGGTTTGGAGAGCCATGTCATCTGCTGGTGTAGGTCCACTGTTTTATCAAGACCAAAGTCAGCGCAGCCGTCTACCAGGAAATTTTAGAACACTCCATGCTTCCCTCTCCTGACAAACTTTTTGGAGATGGAAATTTCATTCTCCTGCAGGACTTGGCACCTGTCCACACTGCCAAAACTACCAATACCTGGTTTAGAAACAACAGTATAACTGTGCTTGATTGGCCAGCAAACTCGCCTGACCTTATCCCCATAGAGAATCTATCGGTTATTGTCAAGAGGAAGATGAAAGACTCCAGACCCAACAATACGTTTCAGTAGGCCAACATTTCATATTTTAAATATTTTTTTCAAGCTGGTGTTATAAAGTATTCTAATTTACCGACATAATGACTTTTGGGTTTTCATTGGCTGTAAGCCATAATCATCAACATTAAGAGAAATAAACACTTGCAATAGATCACTCTGTTTGTAATGACTCTATATAATATATGAGTATTGAAGAACTGAAATAAATCAACTTTTTGATGATATTCTAATTTAGTGAGAAGCACTTGTGTAACCTATTAATATGAGCATACAGGTGACGGAAGTGTTAAACTAGTCCTACCTATATGAGTCACATCTGCAGTCTTGTTGTTGAAAAATCGTATTTTATTTCTGTATGCTAATGAGTTCTTCCAGGCTCAGGGGCATACGGTGTCTGGAAGAACTCTCTGCCTCCTGTCTTCATTATCATACCACACCCCTCCCATCAACATCACAGTACCCTGTGACGCGAGCAGTGGTCCCGGAATCCCATGCCTGTGCCCTGCAATAGCGAGATTAAACAGTACCTGTTCTGCCCTTCTATGGGCATTGGCTTCAGCATTCTTCTGTGCTGGCGCCGGCATGCATGGCAATAAAATGAGAGCACTTTATCGCTGCACACGCCGGAGAATGTACCAAACTGTTGATTTGGCCACTCCTAAAATTTCTGCTCTCTCTCTGATGGATTTCTGATTTTTTTCAGCCCAGTTGTGGTCCGTTTCTTTTTCATTGAGAGCTCCTTCAACTGCATGTTGTAATTTCACAGCAACAGCCTTTAAAATGCAATTGCCACACCTGGAATCGGATCCACACCTTTTACCTGCTTAATTGATGATGGATTAACGAGAGAATAGTCTATTAAAGAGCTTTAATTAAACCCTTTCCCTACTGAGGATGTGAATTGCCTCAAATTAAAACTGCACTTTAAGCCCATATTAATTTCTCAACCATATCTTGAATATGTTTTGGTAAACAGCTAAAATGACAAAACTTATGTCACTGTCCAAATATTTCTGGAGCTAACTGTATATACACTCATGTAACCATCACCAAAAATAAAATATTAAAGACATTTTACACTACTTTGATAATGATGACCATCACGTAGTTTCAGATTGCTGAGAGTCAAGTCACCCTGGATGATCAGCCGTTACCAGTTTTGCCAACGGCTGGATGTAACCTGTGTACGGCGCAGAATAGCACGACTGCGTCACACTATTTGTTACGGTTCTGCAGCACAGGACTAGGGTAGAAGGGGGAAAACTGACCCTGCACTACGACTAGGCTGATACCCTACGATGGAGTGGGCGACCCTGCGAATAGACCCACCGATGATCCTAGGTTAGTCTCAAGTGAAGACCTATAGAAAGGTGGAAAGGGGTCCCTGAAAGATCTAAGGACTGGGTACAAAAACGGGTCACCTCCTAATAGAAAACAAAGAGCAGGCTGCAGAAACAAACTGAAAACAGAAACTAAGACAAGCAGAACTAGAGATCCCAGCACTGCACTAATTAAACACACAGAAGGCAAAGCAAAGCTCCAAGCCAGAACTCAAGCAGATTAACACTGTTGTCCAGCAAGGAATGGGTGACAGGTGCAAGTTAATAAAGGGTGATACAATCACCTGACCCAAGACAAACCCAGCACCAGAGGAAAAAGACCAGCAGCCAAAACACTACAAGAAAATGGCAGATAGTCACAAACTGAACAGATTCTAACACTATTTAGTTGCCACTCTAGGGTGCTGCAGATCAGCTCTTAGTCATCTAGGTACATTTAAAAGTAAAATAGTAATTACACCGCGCTATACTGGGAAAGACAAGGGTTAATATTAGACTACTCACTTGATAATGTATAGAAAAAACAAGATGTCCTGGAGGCTGGTTGCCTGGTCTTGGAAATATGGATAGCTGGCACAAAAAGTGGGATGAATAGATGAATGAATGAATAAATAAATAAAGCCTATTTTTTTTTTTTTTTTTTTTTTTTTTTTAGAAAATAAGCTACTCACTTGTTAGTGTATAGAAAAAACGCAATGTCCTTAAGGCTGATCGCTTTGTCTTGAAATTGTAAGTAGCTGCCAATAAAGTGAATGAATAAATAAACAAGTAGAGTACGCTTATCTTACAAAAAGGGGGGGGCAACCCCTTAAGGGTTAAAAGAGATTCTGCTAGACTTACTTATTAATGAATCCGACCATAAGTGCATCCAACCTTGGAACTGTTACTGGGATATTGGCTGGCACATGTCCCCTAATCCTGGTTTAAATAGTACCAGGTGCTCTTGATTTATCTAAGGATATTCAGCCACAAGCATTCGGCAAGGTTAGCCTCAGCCTCCACCCGAACCATCTATCATTATTCCTTGGTACCTTTTGGCTTTTTTCTGATATTCAAATTTTTTTTTTTTATTTTTTTTTTAGTAATTATATTTAAACCAGGATTAGGGGACATGTGCCAGCCAATATCCCAGTAACAGTTCCAAGGTTGGATGCACTTATGGTCGGATTCATTAATAAGTAAGTCTAGCAGAATCTCTTTTAACCCTTAAGGGGTTGCCCCCCCTTTTTGTAAGATAAGCGTACTCTACTTGTTTATTTATTCATTCACTTTATTGGCAGCTACTTACACTTTCAAGACAAAGCGATCAGCCTTAAGGACATTGTGTTTTTTCTATACACTAACAAGTGAGTAGCTTATTTTCTAAAACAAAACAAAAAAAAAAATAGGCTTTATTTATTTATTTATTTATTCATTCATTCATCTATTCATCCCACTTTTTGTGCCAGCTATCCATATTTCCAAGACCAGGCAACCAGCCTCCAGGACATCTTGTTTTTTCTATACATTATCAAGTGAGTAGTCTAATATTAACCCTTGTCTTTCCCAGTATAGCGCAGTGTAATTACTATTTTAAGCTTGTCTCTTTTTAGCAGGTATTAGCACAGAACCTGTCAATCACCAGCAGCATCTGGGAACACCCAATTTTTTCTTCTGTGCCAAGTAGACTAGCACCAGTGTGTCACTCTATTACATTTAAAAGTAACTAAACTTTTTTTTAAGAATTTTGTCCAACAAGGAAAAGTATGAAATTTTGCAAATAAGGGATTTGTCTTCAATCCTGTAAAAAATGTATGCAAGTGGCTTGCAAACTACTTTTACCCATTCTATTTCAACTGCAGTGATATCAGAACATGCTCAAATAGAGTACAGATTATGAAGGTGAAAGGGTCAGCACCTGTTTCTTCTGAGTGCTGTGCTTATCAGAACAATCTCTTGCTGTAGTTTATCCCCAGAGTTAGGGTCCCATAACACTAGACGACGCACCAGCGATCCCGACAACGATACGACCTGGTCAGGATCGCTGGTGTGTCGCTACATGATCTCTGGTGAACTCTCAAACAGGCAGACTCACCAGCGATCAGGACCAGTGAGGACACTGGTAACCAGGGTAAATAGTGGGTAACTAAGCGCACGTGTCGCTTAGTTACCCGCCGTTTACCCTGGATACCAGCGTGCTCGCGCTGGGAGCTGGTATCCAAGGTAAACAGCGACTAACTAAGTGCACACGGCGCTTAGTTACCCACTGTTTACCTTGGATACCAGCTCCCAACGCGAGCACGCTGGTATCCAGGGAACACAGTGGGTAACACAGAATAGTAGTATATTTTTAATTAATGCAAAATTTGCATATATCATTTTAGCACTTCCCTTTTAGAAGAAATAGTAAACTTTGTGATAGGCGATATTGAGAAGTAATACATAAAAAGAACAGACAAGATGCGCTCTTTGCTTAGCATAGTCGGTGTCGCAGTCATTTCCATGATGGGCATTCCCCTTCATTCACTGATAGCACCATGTCACGGCAGTAACCTGTATGCCACCTCAGCGCCGTCCTATTCAGCGGTCATCATGTGGCTTGCCGAGTCTGGCCTCTTGCAGCACTGCTGCATTTTAGGTTGGTTTCCATTTTACCTTAGGGGGCTTGCTGGTGTCTGCAGGAATTTAACCTGCTGTGTCCTACAGAGATTAGTTTCCCGACCTATCCCGTGCAAGCAGGCTGTGTATCAGACAGCTCTGCCTACCACTCCCTGCCCGAACGTTGGTTCCTATTGCTATAGGAACCGCTCATGCGTTTCTCCATTGTATCTCATTAACGACCCTGCCTGTTTACCCATCCTGTCCGATCTTTCTGCTCCTGAGCTTGGTTACATGCATTGAACCTGGGCTATCTGCCCCGACCTCGGACTGTCAGAACATGTTTTTTGTCTTTGCCCTCCTGTACCGCGTACCCGTGCCTCTAACTCTCACCACCAGAGGCTCTAGCTACATCCAGGTGGTTGCTTAGTCTCACCCCTCCATGGCAGAATTGGGTCACACCCACCAATTTTATACACCATAGTTGTTTAGAAATGACTGCAGCTGTTCCTCCTTCACAGGCCCTAAAAGGGAATCTGTCAGCAGGCGCCATCTTACTACAGAAGGAAAAAAAATCCTCCTCCAAGATGGCGTCGGCCGCTAGCTAGGGTTATTCCCCTAGCTAAATAACCTTTTTGTTTGTTTTTTTAAGTATATACAGATATTTATTATGCAAACTAAGGGGTAGGTAAGTGAGGGATCAGTGACCTGTCAGCAGTCTGCATTATGAATATCTAATCAGAGCATCACATACCCCAACCCTGCCTTAGGGCACAAGAATCTCATTAACACAAAACTGAAAATAAAGATTAAAGAACAATCACACGACGGATTTCATCAACCAAGGTATCATTTTAATCAGTATAACAGCGCCGACATGACACTATAGAAGCTCAGTGGGTAGTACTGCAGCCTTGCAGTGCTGGAGTCCTAGATTGAAATCACACCAAGGACAACATCTGCAAGGAATTTGTATGTTCTCCCCGTGTTTGTGTGGGTTTCCTCCCACACTTCAAAGCTTCAAAGACATACTGATAGGGAATTTAGATTGTGAGCCCCAAAGGGGACAGTGATGCTGAAATGTCTTTATGTGCAATATAATCATTATAATTTGTTGCAACTAGCCACTGTTAAGGCCCCTTTACATTTAGCGATGCACCAGCGATCCCGACCACGATACGACCTAATCAGGATCGCTGGTGCATCGCTAAATGGTCGCTAGTGAGCTGCCACACAGGCAAATCTCACAGCGATGTAGCGACGCGGCAGCGGTCGTTACTTACCTTTCAGACGCGGCGATCCTGACGTCCTCCGTCCGCATCCACGAGACGCTCGTTGGCGCCAGCAGGAAGCCCAGCAGGAAGCGCCCGACGAGAAATGGACCCGGCCGATCTCGTGCGATCAGCGACAGACAGCGGGGGAGCTGGTCGGAGGTAAGTATCACACATAGCGATATCGCTATGTGTAAAGGCCCCTTTAGTTACTATGCCGGGCAACGCCGGGCTCTTCAGCTAGTGAGTAATATAAATACCGTACATAAAAAGTGCTTGGAGATGGTGAATATTTTTTCCTGCAAGTTCATGTATTTTCAGCAGTGTAATTGTGTGTCTAAAGCACAAACCTGATTTCAGACCAGTACTAGTTTTTTTGTCAGATAATAAACACACAGATCGTGATGGGTCAGTTTGGACATTAAATTAAAAATTGAAGTACTTTCAGGTCAAAGGTCAGGGAATGCTAATTAAATCAGTAACTTTTACATTTTTGTCTAAATTACAAGTAAAATATATTGAGAAATAAAAAATGAAGTATTAAAATGAACCATTAAAACCATTGTTAGCTATAAAAATGCATGCATAAATAAAAATATTACTCAAAAGTCAAAGTATAAAAATGAATCTATTAGGTATTCTTTAGATAAATAAAAAAATAGTGAAAATTACGAAGTTATTTAGCTTGATAATAAGGTCAAATAAGCCAAGTCCTAGGGGTTAAGAATTCTGCGATAATAATCCAAGGTGAATCATGTAATTTGCTTCTATACATTTTTTTTCTAATTACTGAAACTTGGAAATTTAGGATACAGTTTTGTAAAGCCAACATTTTTGCTGGGATTTTGGAACGGTATCAGTAACACATTTTATGAATGCTGCAGAATTGTTCAATGGGAGCTCATGTGACAGAAACTTGGCATTTCCTCCAATAATTATGTGCAGATAAATAGAGCGTGTAAATGCCAAGTTGCCAGGGCTACAATGTTCAGACGCACAAGGTTCTTGTATTCAGAGATCATTTTGCAATGGACTAGACGCCCATGTGACTTACATTTTCTAAGGCCATAGAAATCAACCTCATGTGATTTTCTGAATAAAGGATGCAGTCATAGAGAACTACTGTGTGCTATCTTAATATAAGACATCTAGCACTCTAATTAGATTTCCTTGTGATTCTTAGTCCCCATATCATTTGCAACTGGCAGGATGCCACATGTTGCTCACTTTCCCTTGTTCCAGTGGTGCTTTTGCCTCTCACCTGTAGTAGCACTGTGCTGATGTACAGTGACCAAGGTCGATAGCCGTTGACAAGCTGCTGCTCCATAACGCCCTGGAACTTTACAGGAAAATCGCGTCCCAGTCCCAATGTGCTAATAGACATGGGGTGCATCACACTCGCTTGTAAGCCGCAGGCCTCCGCTGGCTCCAGGCCTCCATCTTCAGGAGCCGCTGCACATAAAACAAACTGGATGTTCCCTGAGCTAACAACCGAAAGTTTACTGGACAGTTCAAGTTCATCAGACTGTAAAACGCAGTATTGGGCACAACAATTTTTATTCCTTGCTTCCATAACACAGTACGTTTCTAGCATTACTTTCCGTTCCTCCTGGACTATCCCTACGTTTACTGGCTCTGTCAGTCCCAGGGATTTCCCATACAGTTGTGCAGTGTACCCGGGATCCGCTACCTTCGTCCCTTGTACTCCTGAGGATAAAGCACTCTTCATAGTACCTGTATCGAGCGCCGGACATTGCAGGAATGTCTACAAGGGATCCCTCCAACTGCCCCAAATTATAAGCCAAAAGGTAACGACCAATATTAATTGTTTACTTCCAAAAACACTACATAAATCCAAAAGAGGGAAGCTCAAAACAAAATAAGATCAGTAGAAAAATTTTTTATTGAATACAATCTAAAATATAGATACAGAATCAAGCAAAACATGGCAGAGAGTGCTCCTTGTAATCAAGAAGAAACCGGTAAACAGTTTATGCACAAAAAGAGGCATTAATAGATTATACACTATATGTACACATCTATATAAAATCCAAGTGGACAATAAGCTAAATAGAGTACAGTATATGTCAATTAATATCAATGGACCGCAGTATACTATGTAAAGTGCATAACGCTAGATAATTTTCAATTCGTGGCTTGTCATAAAGTGCATAGTGCTATGAAATACAAGATTTATCCCAAGTATCACACATGTCAGGCTAAGTTGCTAATAAGGTGCACACTGAGGAATAAAGTGCATGTAGTAGAAATGCCAAATAATAAACTAGCCAAGAGCTTAAATGGAAGGTCCAAAATGTATACCTGTCAACTTGATGGCATGGAGGAAAAAACCCTGACGCGCGTTTAGCTAAATTGCTTCTTCCATAGGGGGCGTCAGTGTATACAGCGATAGTGTCAGCTATTTATAGTAACACCGCGCTTGAAGCGGCGCTTGTGGAGGCCACACAGGGACCGGAAGCGGCAGAGGGAGGGAGGGAGAGACAACGCTGAGGGACGCGTTGCCACGGCGCCCGGTTACTGCAAGCCCACACAAGCGCTCAGCGAGGTGATATAGGACACGCCATGATGGATAGGGGCAGAGGAAATACAAGGAAAGAATATAAAAGTTAAAGGTTAGGTAAAAGATCGGACTGAAGGAAATCTGTATCACACTATCCAATAGGTGCAAAGATGAGAATTAAATACTAATGTGAATGCATATACATAAAAGTGTATAAAAGGAAATATAAAATATGAAATACTAATTTGGATGCATATACAAAGAGTGTATGAAAGGGGTATACATATACATCTTACTATTATGTACACACAAAAAGTGTATGAAAGGAGTATATACACCATACTATCATATACAAACACAATATAAATATCATTAAAACATATATAAATATGCTCAAATGTGCAGTAAACATATATGTGCATAAATGCAAAAAAGGGGTGAAAAAAAGTGAGTGAAAAAATGTTTGTGAAAAATAAAGTAGATACAAAGAAAAAACAGCAGTGAGACAAAATCATATATAGTAATAATAGTGAATGTACGACGATCTATGGCACCAAAAGAAGAGTCAGTCCGATCAGAAAATAATAACACCACCATCAAGGCTAAAGAATACTGAAAAAAATATATACTGATTAAAATCAAATATTGAAACAAATAAAACACTATCAACATATGTATATTAGTTTTTCAGAGAAAGGGAGCAAAACTAATCACTTCGTTTAAACCATACGGTTGTACAGAACCAATTCTGGAGATCCAACGTGTCTCCATCTGACCCAATTTCGTTCTCATATCACCACCACGTGAATCAATCAAAATGCGATCAATCCCAATCACCCGAAGTGGATTGGAGTTGCAATTACCTGGCTCACTCCCTCTGACACAGCCTCTCCAGCTGCGCTTTCCTATGGCGGATTCCATCTCTCTCACACCCCTCGCCCCAGCAACAAACGTGGTGGAGGAGTTGGCTTGCTCATGTCTGATACCTGCTCCTTTACCCCAATTCCTTTGCCACCCTCCGCTACTCTTCCCTCATTCGAGGTGCACTCCGTTCGCATCTATTCCCCCTCCAACTGGCTGTCATCTACCGCCCCCCAGAACTAGCCATCTCCACCTTTCTCGACCACTTCACCACCTGGCTACTCCATTTCCTTTCTGCTGACATCCCCACCATCATCATGGGTGACTTCAACATCCCCATTGACACTTCCACCCTGGCTGCCTCTAAACTTCTATCACTCACGGCTTCCCTCGGCCTCACTCAATGGTCCTCTGCGGCCACTCACAAAGATGGTCACACGCTGGACCTTATCTTCACCCGACTCTGTTCCCTCACTAATTTCAATAACTCACCCCTCCCCCTGTCACAGCCTACTGACATTCTCCTCCCTCTCCTCTCCTACTGCGCAACCCCCGCTCCATAAACTCGGTCATCCTCGCAGGAATCTCAAACACCTCAATTTACAATCACTCTCTGAATCCCTTCTCCCTCTTACAGACATAGGTTCCCTTCATGACACAGATGCTGCTGCCATCTTTTATAACACCACAATAACAGCAACTCTTGATTCGGCTGCCCCCCTCATGCAGAGCAAAACTCGAACAATCAACAGGCAGCCCTGGCTCACCAGCTTGACCAAAGAACTGAGATGGGTTTCCAGGGCCGCTGAGCGGAGATGAAAGAGAACCCATTCTACTGAGCACTTCAACGCATACGAGCAGTCCCTTGCCAGCTTTAAGTCCACACTCTCTGCTGCAAAACAAACTTACTTCGCATCTCTCATATCCTCCCTGTCTCACAACCCTAAACAGCTCTTCAACACTTTCAATTCTCTACTCCGTCCCACAGCACCTCCTTCCCCTCCTCATTTCTGCCGAAGACTTTGCCTCCTTCTTTAAGCAGAAGATCGACACGATCAGACAAAACTTTGGCCCGAAGCCCTCAATGCCCCTCTTAGCCGCTCAGCCCTGTTCTGCAAAAGCCAGCTTCTCCACATGACAGAAGATCAGCTCTCCACCCTTCTATCAAGATCACACCTCACCATTTGTGCCCTCGACCCACTCCCGTCTCACCTCATCCCTAACTTGGCCACAGTCCTCATCCCATCTCTAACACACCTTTTCAACCTTTCACTTACAAATGGTGTCTTTCCCTCATCCTTCAAACATGCCTCAATCACACCCATCCTCAAAAAGCCCTCCCTTGACCAATCCTCTGTGTCTAACTATCGCCCATTATCTCTTCTTCCTTACGCCTCAAAACTACTGGAACAGCATGTATGTCTTGAACTGTCCTCCCACCTCTCCTCCTGTTCCCTCTTTGACCGGTTACAATCTGGCTTCCGACCGCATCACTCAACTGAAACTGCCCTAACTAAAGTCACTAACGACTTACTAACCACCAAGAGCAAGCGACACTACTCTGTCCTCCTTCTCCTGGAGCTGTCCTCTGCCTTCGACACCGTAGATCATTCCCTCCTGCTACAGACTCTCATCTCTTGGCATCACAGACCTGGCCCTATCCTGGATTTCATCATACCTAACAGACCGAACATTTAGTGTCTCCCTCTCACACACCACCTCCTCACCTCGCCACCTGTCTGTCGGTGTTCCCCAAGGCTCTGTCCTAGGACCCCTACTATTCTCCATCTATACCTTCGGTTTGGGACAGCTCATAGATTCCCACGGTTTGCAGTATCACCTCTATGCCGATGACACGCAGATCTACCTATCTGACCCGACCTCGCCTCCTTACTGACTGAATTCCCACAATGTCTGTCTGCTATCTCAGCCTTCTTCTCTGCTCGCTTTCTCAAACTGAACATGGACAAAACAGAATTCATCATCTTTTCCCCCATCTCACTCTACCCCTCCACCAGACCTATCCATCAATGTCAACGGCTGCTCTCTTTCCCCAGTCCCGTACGCTCGGTGCCTTGGGGTGATCCTCGACTCTGCGCTCTCTTTCAAACCACATTTCCAAGCCCTCGCCTCCTCCTGCCGCCTCAAACTCAAAAATATTTCCCGGATCCGCTCATTCCTCGACCATGAAACCACAAAAACACTAGTGCATGCTCTTATCATCTCCCGCCTCGACTACTGCAACCTCCTACTCTCTGGCCTCCCCTCTAGCACTCTGGCTCCGCTCCAGTCCATCACTCTGCTGTCCGACTAATCCACCTGTCTCCCCGCTATTCCCCAGCCTCCCCCCTATGCCAGGCCCTTCACTGGCTTCCTATCGCCCAGAGGCTCCAATTTAAAACCCTAACCATGACATACAAAGCCATCCACAAACTGTCTCCTCCATACATCTGTGACATGGTCGCTAGGTACCTACCCGCACGCAACCTTCGATCGTCTCAAGATCTCCTTCTCTACTCCCCCTTATCTTTTCTTCCCACAACCGCATAAAAGACTTCTCCCGTGCTTCCCCCATACTCTGGAACTTCCTGCCGCAACACATCAGACTCTCACCATCAACGAAAACCTTCAAGAAGAACCTGAAGACCCACCTGTTCCGACAAGCCTACAGCCTGCAATGATCCTCGGTCTACTGAACCACAGCATGACCTGCTCTACCCTCTCCTACTGTATCCTCACCCATCCCTGTAGACTGTGAGCCCTCTCGGGCAGGGTCCCCTCTCCTTATGTACTTGTGTGTCCCTTGTCTTACACATGTTTACTATACTTGTCTATATTTCCCCTTTTCACATGTAAAGCGCCATGGAATAAATGGCGCTATATAAATGCATAATAATAATTATTATTATGGACCTTTTTAAAATGACGTTGTATCGGTTTCAACAAAGTCAAATCATTGACTTCTAGGGCATGCATAATATCACGTACATGTTCTCGAGTACGCACCTTCAATGGGTGAGTGGTCATACCCACATAAATTAGGGGACATGAGCAAGTCGCGTAATAAACAACATGGTCAGTGTTGCACGTGATATTATGGGTGATATCAAAATTCTTGTCACCCTGAGCATTCTTAAATTGTGTGGCTCTATCCATATTGGCGCAAGCCAGACAATTCTTACATGGAAAAAAGCCCCATCTGGGTCCCTTAGTGCCAAAGTGACCACCCACAGTCATACCTTTATAATGGCTATGAACCAGCTCATCCCTTAAGTTCTTGGCTCTCCTATACGTAATAGAGGTGTGGCATTCAGATTCTTGGCCAGAGTAGAATCACTCATGATGATTAGCCAAAATTTTGATAGAGCTTGTTTTATGAGGTTCCATTTTTCATTATATGTAGTAATAAATCTCACCTCATTAGATCCAGGTTTGGTTTTCCTCCCTTGTAGCAGGTTGATTCTTGTTTGATTGCGTGCCTTAGTCCATCCCTGCTTAATCTCTGAGAAAATCTTTAGACAACTCTGAAGCTTGGGTCTCAAATGAAGATTCACTGGATCATATTCTTCTTGTACGTAAAAACTGGCTGTATGGAATGCTGTCCTTTAGGGGTTTAGGGTGAGAAGAAGTGGCGTGTAAAACCGAATTAACAGCAGTGAATTTTCTACAGACTTCTGTATGCAAGATGCCATCTTCCCCCTTGAAAATTCGTGTATCCAAAAAGTCAATACTCACTTGACTATACTTGCATGTTAATTTGATGTTCAAAACATTCCTGTTCAGATGTTGGGTGAAGAGCAATAAATCCGTTTCAGAACCCTGCCAGATAACCAATATGTCATCTATAAAGCGCATCCAGGTAGACACCTGTTCCTTAGTTTTCCCAAACATTTTTTTCACTCACTTCTCCCCCCCTTTTTTTGCATTTATGCACATATATACGTTTACTGCACATTTGAGCATATTTATATATGTTTTAATGATATTTATATTGTGTTTGATCTGAAAACAAAGATTATTCAACATAGCTTTTCAGGGGACGGATACAAAAAGTTGTCTCAGAGATTTAACCTGTCAGTTTCCACTGTGAGGAACATAGTAAGGAAATGGAAGAACACAGGTACAGTTCTTGTTAAGCCCAGAAGTGGCAGGCCAAGAAAAATATGAGAAAGGCAGAGAAGAAGAATGGTGAGAACAGTCAAGGACAATCCACAGACCACCTCCAAAGACCTGCAGCATCATCTTGCTGCAGATGGTGTCACTGTGCATCGGTCAACAATACAGCGCACTTTGCACAAGGAGAAGCTGTATGGGAGAGTGATGCGAAAGAAGCCGTTTCTGCAAGCACGCCACAAACAGAGTCGCCTGAGGTATGCAAAAGCACATTTGGACAAGCCAGTTACATTTTGGAAGAAGGTCCTGTGGACTGATGAAACAAAGATTGAGTTGTTTGGTCATACAAAAAGGCGTTATGCATGGAGGCTAAAAAACACAGCATTCCAAGAAAAACACTTGCTACCCACAGTAAAATTTGGTGGAGGTTCCATCATGCTTTGGGGCTGTGTGGCCAATGCCGGCACCGGGAATCTTGTTAAAGTTGAGGGTCGCATGGATTCAGCTCAGTATCAGCAGATTCTTGACAATAATGTGCAAGAATCAGTGACGAAGTTGAAGTTACGCAGGGGATGGATATTTCAGCAAGACAATGATCCAAAACACCACTCCAAATCTACTCAGGCATTCATGCAGAGGAACAATTACAATGTTCTAGAATGGCCATCCCAGTCCCCAGACCTGAATATCATTGAACATCTGTGGGATGATTTGAAGCGGGCTGTCCATGCTCGGCGACCATCAAACTTAACTGAACTGGAATTGTTTTGCAAACAGGAATGGTCACAAATACCTTCATCCAGGATCCGGGAACTCATTAATAGCTACAGGAAGCGACTAGAGGCTGTTATTTTTGCAAAAGGAAGATCTACGAAATATTAATGTCACTTTTATGTTGAGGTGCCCATACTTTTACACCGGTCATATTTTGTTTAAATGCAGATTGCACATTTTCTGTTAGTACAATAAACCTCATTTGAATCCAGAAATATAACTGAGTCCATCAGTTATTAGATATATGAAACTGAAATAGCTGTTGCAAAAACCAAAATTGTTATAAAGAAAAAAGGTTAACATTAATAGGGGTGCCCAAACTTTAACATATGACTGTATGTATCCCCTATTTGCACTGATACACAATGTGTAGGGAGTGTATGTGTACATTTATAATGGTATATGCACATATGTACTTCTTTATTTTGTACTGATGCACTTGTTGATATATTGTGTATATATACACATGATAGTATGGTGTATATACTCCTTTCATACACTTTTTGTGTGTACATAATAGTAAGATGTATATGTATACCCCTTTCATACACTCTTTGTATATGCATCCACATTAGTATTTCATATTTTATATTTCCTTTTATACACTTTTATGTATATGCATTTACATTAGTATTTCATCCTCATCTTTACACCTATTGGGTAGTGTGATACAGATTTCCTTCAGTCTGGTCTTTTAACTAATCTTTCTCTTTTATATTCTTTCCTTGTATTCCCTCTGCCCCCATCCATCATGACGTATCCTATATCACCTCGCTGTGCGCTTGCGTGGGCTTGCAGTAACCGGGCGCCGTGGCAATGCGTCCCTCAGCGCTGTGTCTCCCTCCCTCCCTCTGGCGCGTCAGAGGTGGGCGGGGATTGATGACGTGGGACACTGAACCCGCCGCTTCCAGTCCCTGTGTAGCCTCCACAAGCGCCGCTTCAAGTGCGGTGTTACTATAAATAGCTGACACTATCGCTGTATACACTGACGCCCCCTATGGAAGAAGCGATTTAGCGAAACGAGCGTCGGGGTTTTTTCCTCCATGCTTTCAAGTTATACATTTTGGACCTTCCATTTAAGCTCTTGGCTAGTTTATTATTTGGCATTTCTACTACATGCACTTTATTCCTCAGTGTGCACTTTATTCCTCAGTGTGCACCCTATTAGCAACTTAGCCTGACATGTGTGATACTTGGGATAAATCTTGTATTTCATAGCACTGTGCACTTTATGACAAGCCACGAATTGAAAATGATCTAGCATTATGCACTTTACATAGTATGCTGCGGTCCATTGATATTAATTGACATATACTCTATTTAGCTTATTGTCCACTTGGATTTTTTTATAGATGTGTACATATAGTGTATAATCTATTAATGCCTCTTTTTTGTGCATAAACTGTTTACCTGCTTCTTCTTGATTACATGGAGCACTCTCTGCCATGTTCTGCTTGATTCTGTATTTATATTTTAGATTGTATTCAATAAAAAAAATTTCTACTGATCTTATTTTGTTTTGAGCTTCCCTCTTTTGGATTTATGCCCCGAATTATAGATGCTTGCCCACTGCACCTTGAACTTCGTTATTGTACTTCCCTATCTGAGCACCTATCAGGAAGCAGTCCCATTTTACTGTAACTTTACCTTCATTTATGGGCTACTCCCAACTTTGTCTGTCCCTACTATTTGTAACTAGGCAGATCACCCTCAGAACACTATGTATTATATATCACTTATCTTATACTTCACATTTCCTATATTCCTACAGCACACCATGCCTATTACGCTAACAATACATTAACCAGGTGTGAGGCAGTGACCGGTGTCACATGTAAGGGTCGCTGTGTGTTCCCCCCGGGATGCACACGGAGGTGTATTGAGACTGAGAGTGCATTGCAGTCACAGGCATAGCTGTGATTGCAATGCGAAATAAACGTAAGTATAGGTCTTGGACATGCTAGCTGTCTAATGCAGATTTAGGGAAAACCTGTTCTGGGCTTTTGTTTTGAAACAGACTACAGATGGTAGTGGTGCAGCCCGTTTAATTCCAGGCTCAGGTGATCCATGCGGTCCACGGCCACAGTAAAGGGTTTGGGTGTATCAGGGTCAGTGTTAGTTTGGTCTAGCAAGCATGCAGAGCAGAAGGCTCTGCAGAGCTCCACCTGTGTGAGGCAACAAAGGCAAGCAGAGCTGAAAGGCCTGGCATTCACAGTGTGCACGACTCGGAGGTGGACTGTCTTGTGCCCTGCTGTGAACCGGAGGTTGACTGTCCTGTGCCTGGCTGTGATCTGTAGTGGACTGGCGTGTTTATCGACTGCAATCTAACGGACTATCTTGTTTCCAGGATCCGATTTGGATGATATTGTGTGCTGTTTTGCTGTGAGTTGAGCATTAAAGAGACTTTTGTTTTTGAACTTTGCAGGGTTACTGGCCCATCACTGCTCAGTGTGGATACCACTGCACTACATATGGGGGAGAATGCGGACAGTGTGAACTGAGGCATACCCCAAAGAGTGATGCATGTCAGTGAGCAAGCGTGCAATGCTGCAGCTCAAGACGGATGGAAATATGGAGTAGGTTTTGAAACAGGTGGTCCTCATGCAGCAGGAGCTACAGTTCCAGCAGCAGCAAGAGGTGATGCAGTTGCAGAGGAAGCAGCAGGAGCTACTGTGTAAGCAGCAGCAGAAAATGAGCTGATTTTGCAGCAGAGTGTGGCCCTGTCACTGGAGTAAAGAGGAGACCCCTAAGATGAGGGGTGAACAGAGGGTGTACCAGTGGTCTTTTGCCAAACGGACGCTCTCCTGGACTCGGTGAGCATAGTGACTTTGGTCCATGGGTCCCTTGTTGCCGGGGAAAACCCCAAAGGAAGGAAAGTGGAGGTTATGAGTATCCATGGGGAGATCTGGGAGTACCCGACCGCGAAGGTTAATTTTTCCACACCATGTGTGGACATTAAACATGTGGTGGGAGTGGTGAAGACCCTTCCATATGGGACTGTGTTGGGAAGAGACTTGCCCCTGTTCTGGTCTCTGTGGGAGACCAGGGTTAACCCTCCCAAGGTAAATGCTATTCCGGGCACGGAACCCAAAGATCCCAAGTCAGGGATTCCAACCTAGGGACAGAGTGTAACCCGCATAAGTTTCCTCTAAAGGTAATGGCAAGAGAGGTCAAGGATGTTGTTCCGGGTGCAGAACCCGAAAATACCAAGTCAGGGATACCTGCCATAGGGGTCACCAACCTAGGAACAGAGTGTAACCCCGATAGGCTTCCCCTAGAGGTATTGGCAGGAGAGGTCGAGGAGACCCCACCGAACCCTGAGCTGGAAATGTCCCCTAGTAAGTTCGGGACAGCTTAGGTCCAGGGTCCCATGCAGAAATGCGCAACTAAAAAGAAGGCCTGGAAGAATCGGGAGTGTGTGGTCACAGAGGCAACTAGGGACATACACACAAGGCACTCTCTGGCACCGGCCAAGCATGTGGCCAGGATTGGGTTAAAACGGAGAGCGCTCTTGCTAGACAGCAGCGTCAGGAGGCTCGGGTTCAATGTGGTACGGATGTATGCCCGGATTTGCTGGGGTGGACCTCATCGTTTTGGCGGGATGTAGCCACCGAGACACGAGCAAGGGTACAGAGGAATCTGTACCAAGGGTCCAAAGGCAGGTTCTTAGGTAACAAGATGAGCTGCAGGGGTAGGGAACCTCAAATAAACCAGGGCGGCGCCACCCGAAACAGGGCCAAGTCTACTGTCAGGAAAAGGGTGTGTCGTCTGCAACTTTGCTGGGTCACTGCCTTATCACTGTTCAGTGTGGATACCACTGCACTACACAGGTTACACCTATAACGCTTACCAAAATGTATCTAACTCTATAGTCACTACCTTATGTACTAACCTATGTCTTACTCTATTCTTTACACTGAACATTAATTATGTATTAGACATTACCATACCAATATATAAACCTAAAACCGTAATGCACAGTTCACACTTCACATGTACTGTATGTATAAAATGCATGGCATTTACATAACGCAATTGTTGTCTTCAGGGGCAAGAATGCGATGTACAGTCCACCATTCTTACACTGCCATAGCAAACAATATGACTGGCATGGATGTGCCTCCTGGCCTGCTTCCAGGGCATCACTTGGTCCTGACTTCTGTATCCTGTTTCCATTACCTACCGCCACATCTTCAGCTCTGCTGCTCATGTGTCCAGGCCATCTTCAAAATTTTGGGGCTGATTCTGAGGCTCAACAAGGAAAATCCCATGCATGAGGTGGGCAAAAATGGAGATAATGGATTTCATTTGGCAAGGGATTCTCTGTGCTTTTCTACTTGGGCATTACCAACCAATCCTTGGTGATGCCGGGGTCTTACAAAGAAACAAAAGCTACCATGCCAAACCCACATTATTTATGAAGCAGTGCCAAAAACTACAATGTAGTGGCCAAACTACCCCCAGCAACAATAACAAATACCATCAGACTGCACACATGATATGCATTAGCAGCAAGTATAACAGAACAGCACACAATACCGCCCAGCAGAACCAATCAAATGCTGCACAAAATACTTACCTGGTGGTGCCAAAAGTCACCGTGCAGCATAAAATACCTGCCAGCGGTGCCAAATGTCATAGTGCAGCATAACATATCCCCCAGCGGTGCCATCACAGTAATTTCTTCTAAAACCATCCACTTTAATTGGGAAACCATATAGCTACACTCCCAAAAACATTTCACCAAGTAACCTGATAGCTGAACAATGTTCGGTAGGACGTGTTTTAAAATGGTGTGATCTTTGACCCACATATCCCAGCCCACATGGTCATTTTAAAAACTAAAGAACATTCAAAGAATTTGGAGTAGAAAAAACCTTTCAAAAGGTATTTTAGTGCCGATTGTGAGGTGGGATATGTGGTCACTAGAGATGAGCAATCCCGAAAGTAAAAGGTTGGGTTTCGTCCCGGACAGTTAGCGTCCATCGCCAAGCATGGATTGAAAGAGAAAGGAGAAAGAGAGACTTCTAGTAGCAGCCAGCACCCTGATAATGTCTCCTTCACTGCAGGGCTACTAGCAGGGAGTAAGCCATGCCCCTTAACCTCAGAAACATTATCAGCGGGCTTCTGTGCCAGGAACTGCTCCTCACTGCTCACCCCTCCATCTGAGACATTACAGCAGTGAGCAGCTACATGCTGTTACTATGCTGTAGAGCAGTGGTCCCCAACCTTTTTTGCACCAGGGACAGGCCATTAGTAAGACCATTCTTCCATGGCCCGGTAGGGCGGGGATGGAGGTGTGGCAGGGGCGGGGCTTTTGTCATAAGGGGGTGGGGCTATGGACAGGGTTGTAGTTTAGTAGTGCATACTTATCATTTAATTATAACATTTATAATGTGAATGCGACTCAACTCACCATAGGTGTTTAAAGATGGCTACTGCTGATGACAATCACTACTGATGATGACTGGAACCTACAAGGAAATGGAGCATTGAGCACTTAGAAAAAATTGTACTAGAGTACTGTACATGCTGATTATTTTTTAATCATGATGTAAGAAAATTTGACAAATATTCAAAAGGTGTACCACACATATAATCCCCCATGTAAAGAAAGATGGTCCCACAAATATAATACCCAAATGTATAGCAAGATGGTCCCACACATGTAATCCCCCATATATATGATGACCACACACATATAACCCCCCATATATATGATGGCCCCACACATGTAATCCCCCATATATATGATGGCCCCACACATGTAATCCCCCATATATAATATGATGGCCCCACACATATAACCCATATATATGCTGACCCCACACATGTAATCCCCCATATATATGATGGCCCCACACATGTAATACCCCCATATATAATATGATGGCCCCACACATATAACCCATATATATGATGGCCCCACACATGTAATCCCCCATATATAATATGATGGCCCCACACATGTAATCCCCCATATATAATATGATGGCCCCACACATATAACCCCCATATATATGATGGCCTCACACATGTAATCCCCCATATATAATATGATGGCCCCACACATATAACCCCCATATATATGATGGCCCCACACATGTAATCCCCCATATATAATATGATGGCCCCACACATATAACCCATATATATGCTGACCCCACACATGTAATCCCCCATATATATGATGGCCCCACACATGTAATACCCCCATATATAATATGATGGCCCCACACATATAACCCATATATATGATGGCCCCACACATGTAATCCCCCATATATAATATGATGGCCCCACACATGTAATCCCCCATATATAATATGATGGCCCCACACATATAACCCCCATATATATGATGGCCTCACACATGTAATCCCCCATATGGCCCCACACATATAACCCCCATATAAAGTGTGATGGCCCCACAATGTACTGATTTATATATATATATATATATATATATATATATATAAAAATACATCCCTTCCTCTATTCACTGCTGCTCGAGTTGGACTGCGGCTGCAGTGTTACTAGGGCCACGGGCGGGAGAACAGAGTGCCCGCTCTCTGCCCACAGACAGTGCTGACACATAAAACGGGGTCAGCGCGTTCCCGGCTGCAGCCACACATGCGTCGCAGCGCTCAGATGATGACCGCTGCGTGCATACGCACGCCCCACCCTGGTGATAATGAACCACCAGGGTAGGCACCTGCAGTGTGCTCTGAGCCGCCGCAGAGAACAATGTCAGTGTTTAGTGCTGGTCGGCGACAGTGCCGTGGACCGGCGCAAGAACCCCAACGGCCCGGTCCTGGGCCGCGGACCAGTGGTTGGGGACCCCTGCTGTAGAGAACAGGCAGCGTGGCCACGTCCCCTCTTTTTGAACTGTCTGTTACTCACAGTGGGAGATGAACACTGGTGCCGATAGTGAGAGTGGAAGGTCATTAAACCGCAAGTATTGGATTTACATACTGTATATGTGGTCAAGTGCCAACTAGACATGCGTGGCATCGCTGCATGAAAATAGAGCGAGGACTGATACATCTAGTTGGAATGTGGTCGGAAATTTTCAAATCACATACTTGAACTCATATGACCGTCCACTCTTGCCACCATAACGGGACAATCCTAAAAGTGAGCAGATCACTAGCTGTGAAAATTCAGAAGCCCGCCATCACCTAGAGTGACTGCAGCCTTTCATCACAAACCTGAACAAGCCATTGAATTATAAAATGAAGCCATGTAGCCGATCCTAACAGCGTGTAATATATTCACTGTCAGGATTCAGCTCTGCTTGCTAGTTCCAGCAGTTATCACATGGACATTTCACTCATATGCGAATTTGATACTTACAGTCATGTGACATCTAGCTTCCTGCTTCTCTGTTTTTCAGTGAACGTTGAGAGAACTATTGAAGAGCAGTTCACTGACACATGAAAGTAAGCAAATCGTATATGAATGAACATAACGACTACTCAGATTGCATGGGGGGGAGCAGAGGCCAACCTGAATTCTTGCCCCGGGTGCCAGAAAATTAGATACACCTCTGCACAGACCACATACATACAGAAACATAAACAGACCACATACATTCATATGCATACACAGAGCACATAGATACAGAGAGAGCATATAGACAGACACATGCATACACAGAGCACATTCATACAAACCAGACCTGGGCAAAGTGCAGTTGGGCAGACTGGAACAGCCAGAGGGCTGAATGGGCCGAAACAGTGGCTCAAGGGCTGCACCCTGCCCTCTCCTGCAGTCCATCCACTGTCACCGCTATCCACATCCTGGTGATGCCAGCCCCTTCTTCCACCAATCATTGTGTGAGACAGCAGATGCAATTACATCATTTCATCCCATCAGCTGTGCCTGGCGGAACGAAAGCGAGGTAACCATGTGGTATTTTTACATTTGTATGGGATGTTTGTATGTACATAGCCTATGTGAGGCTTGCGCTGTATACGGGGAGGTTATGTGGGGCTTGCGCTGTATACGGGGAGGCTATGTGGGGCTCGCGCTCCTACGGAGAGGCTATGTGGAGCTTGTGCTGTATAAGAGATGGCCATGTAGGGCTCATGCTATATATAGTATATGTGGGGGGCTCATACTGTATAAGGGAGGCTACATGGGGCTAACATGTATAGAGGGAAGCAATGTGGGGCTCATGCTGTATATATGAGGCTACAGTTGTGCTCAAAAGTTTACATACCTTGGCAGAATTTTTGCTTTCTTGGCCTTTTTTCAGAGAATATGAATGATAACACCAAAACTTTTACTCCACTCATGGTTAGTGGTTGGGTGAAGCCATTTATTGTCAAACTGCTGTGTTTTCTCTTTTTAAATCATAATGACAACCCAAAACATCCAAATGACCCTGATTACAAAGTTTACATTTGTATCCATTTCTTAATACTGTGTATTGCCCTCTCTAACATCAATGACAGCCAGAAGTCTTTTGTGGTAGTTGTGGAGGAGGTTCTTTATTTTCTTAGATGGTAAGGCTGTGTGCACATGCTGCGGATTCATCCGCGCGGATTTTGTAAAATCCGCAGGTCAAAAGACCTGCGGTTTTACCTGCGGATTTTCATCTCCTCAATGGAGGAGATGGCAAACCGCAGCGGAATCCGCAGAATTGACATGTCAATTCTTTCTGCGGATTGAAAACCGCAGCAAAACCGCGCAGAAAATTCCGCACCGTCTGCACTGCGGTTTTTGATTCCCATAGGGAATCATGGTACTGTACACCGCAGCAGAAACTGCTGTGGGTCCGCAGCGGCCAAAACCGCTGCGGAAACGCAGCAAAATCCGCAGCGTGTGCACACAGCCTAAAGCTGCCCACTCTTCTTGACATAAAGCCTCCAGCTCCTGGGCTGTATAGCATGAACTGCACGCTTGAGATCTCCCCAGAGTGACTCAATGATATTGAGGTCAGGATACTGAGATGGCCTCCGGGGTGACATTTGAGGGATCAACATGCCACATCATCATAGATGCAGCCAGGGAAAGCTCGGCACAGAACCGCAGGTGTGATCAGAGCCTGAGGACAGACTCCCCTCCAGTGCAGCCAGCACTCTGCCCGTGACGTCACTAATTCCCCACAACTCTACAGGTGATCGCTATTGCTGCGGCACTATGTGCAGAAGTCACGTGCTCCACCTCACAGGACCTGCACCCTTCCGCCAAGGTTCATACGTCACTCCAATTCTCGGCATCCTGATCACGTGCGCACTGGAATGTCCCATCTCACGTCATCTGCCGTCACCGCTGCAGAAAGGAAAAAGCAGCAGCTTCTCTAAGGTGAACACCACACCCGATCAGTGCCCTACACAAGCGAGGCAGTGCGCTACCCAATCACAAGTCTCTACTGTGCTCAAGGCAGCGCTGCGAAGAAGCGCGACCAATCAGCCTGAAGGGAGATTATTATCGTGGCTGTGATTGGCTGTTGTGAAGGATTCAGAGCGGGGAAAATGTGAGTCTTGAATGTGGGCGGGGAACCTGCAGATAACCCCGCCTGTCATTGGCTAAGCCCCACCCACACCGGTGACACTGCCAGTGAGCTCACCGGCAGGGATGCACCTCAGTACTGGCCGTGCTGCCGCTCCTCTTCTGCTGCACAGCGAACGTATGGTAGCGCTCAGCACCTGCCGGCCGGGTCATGTGATCAGGATACGTGGTGCAGGGCTCTGAGTGACAGGTGGAACAGCTGATCATCACTGCGCAGCATACAGCCGTGTGTGTACAGTGACTAACCAAGCACTGGGCATGTGAAGGTCACCATGTGATCACCGGTTCTGTAATGCTGCAGGTCACTGGCTGTGATCGCATACAGTCTGCACAAGGTAGCATCACAGTGCAATGTGACAGGGCGTGTGAGAGCAGCTCTGTGGGTATAGCTAGGTCCCACAGCCCAGGTTTAGGGCCTGTCTGCACCATGATGGCGGCCTGTTAGCGACACATGACTAATCCATCCGTATGGGCACCTCACACGGCTGATGGTGCGGCCCAGAAATCTTCCTCACCCAGCAGTGCTACAGTCCCCCAAAGAGTCCCGTTCCTCTACAGCCCTACACGCAGGATCTATAGCGGGGTCCCAGCCTCCCGACCGCTGGGCGTTGTGTCACAGATCAGACCAGTCTCATGGGTGTGTAGCTCTGATGAATGGGCACCATCACCGTTGTATCGGGCCTTTAGGGCTCATTCAGATTTTTCTCATACGCAAAAAAAAATGGACAAACTTCATCAGCGTTTGGTCAGTGTGTCCGTTTTTACCAGCGTTTCATCAGCTCATCCGTATGCAACAAACAAGGCATCCAAGTGCTGTCTGATTTTATTCACGGACCCATAGACGTGCATTGGTGAGGTTGATCCGTGACTTGGAACAAAATTGGTGATGTATCTGTGATTTGGGGCAGACCCTTCAGTCTGGAAGTTGTCAGGGAAGTGTAACTAACCACAGACTTTAAGGGTATGTGCACACGTTGCGGATTTTTCTGCGCGGAATCTGCAGAATCCGCAGGTAAAAATGCCTGCATTTTACCTGCGAATTTACTGCGGATTTCGCCTGCGGATTTCTATAACGGAATAGGTGTAAAAATGCTGCGGAATCCACACAAAGAATTGACATGTTGCAGAAAATAAACCGCTGCGCAGGCCCGGATTGGCCACTTACCCAACCGGGCATTTTCCCGCTGGGCCGCCATTTTCATGCCGTTATGGGCCGCTGGCTGGGCGCCCGCTCCTCTGGCCGCTTGCCAGATAATGCGGCGGCGGCCACCGGCCTCTTCTTTCCTGCCGCCGGCCCTTTAAATTTGCTGGCAAGGTGGCAGGCAGCGGCACCCTAGGGGGTTAAGAACGTGCCGCGCGGCGCGACGTGACGCTGCACGTCGTCGGACGTTCTTTGAGGGCGGAGAGCCGGAAGGCGCGCGCCTCTTCCCTCTGCTATGCTCTTCTTCCGTCACTGGCTGGCTGCCTGTGCCAGGCACAGTGACTGACTGGGCCTATCAACGGCGTCGCCGCGGCAGCGTTCACCGACTCTCCCAGGCCAGGAAGCAGGAATTTATCCAGCCTAAGTATCCAGGGACCAGAGGAGGCTGGGCAGTGGGAGCTGCTGTGCGCGACTCGACTCCTACCCCCGCGTGCCGGGCTCAGGGTAGGCTGAAGTTCATTCAAAGCGGTGTGGGCCTTGGCCGGGGGTGAGTTAAAAGAGGCTGGGGGTGTGCACTGATGTGATGATGGATAATATATATATATATATATATATATACAGGGCAGGACTGGGGGGGCCGCCATCTGCCAGGGTGGATGTATATACAGGGACTGGTCACTGGGGGGCTGCCATCTGCCTGTACTGATGTGGATGTATATTACAGGGCAGGACTGGGGGGCTACCATCTGGCTGCACTGATGTGGGTGTATATACAGGGACTGGGGGGCCGCCATCTGCCTGCGCTGATGTGGATTTATATACAGGGCAGGACTGTTGGGGGCTGTCATTTGCCTGCGCTGATGTGGATGTATATACAGGGACTGGGGGGCCGCCATCTGCCTGCGCTGATGTGGATGTATATTACAGGGCAGGACTGGGGGGCCGCCATCTGCCTGCGCTGATGTGGATGTATATTACAGGGCAGGACTGGGGGGCTGCCATCTGCCTGCGATGATGTGGATGTATATTACAGGGCAGGACTGGGGGGCCGCCATCTGCCTGCACTGATATGGATGTATATACAGGGACTGGGGGGCCGCCGTCTGCCTACGCTGATGTGGATGTATATTACAGGGCAGGACTGGGGGACCACCATCTGCCTACACTGATGTGGATGTATATACAGGGACTGGGGGGACGACGTCTGCCTGCGCTCATGTGGATGTATATTACAGGGCAGGACTGGGGGGCAGCCATCTGCCTGCACTGATATGGATGTATATACAGGGACTGGGGGGCCGCCATCTGCCTACGCTGATGTGGATGTATATTACAGGGCAGGACTGGGAGGCCGCCATCTGCCTGCACTGATGTGGATGTATATACACGGCAGGACTGGGGGGCCGCCATCTGCCTGCGCTGATGTGGATGTATATACAAGGACTGGGGGACCACTGTCTGCCTGCACTGATGTGGATGTATATACAGGGACTGGGCGGGCCGCCATCTGCCTGCGCTGATGTGGATGTATATACAGGGAAGGACGGGGGGGCTGCCATCTGCCTGCGCTGATGTGGATGTATATACAGGGCAGGACTGGGGGGCCGCCATCTGCCTGCGCTGATGTGGATGTATATACACGGCAGGACTGGGGGGCCGCCATCTGCCTGCGCTGATGTGGATGTATATACAGGGACTGGGGGACCGCCGTCTGCCTGCACTGATGTGGATGTATATTACAGGGCAGGACTGGGGGCGGCCATCTGCCTGCACTGATGTGGATGTATATTACAGGGCAGGACTGGGGGCCGCCATCTGCCTGCGCTGATGTGGATGTATATACAGGGACTGGGGGGGCCGCCATCTGCCTGCGCTGATGTGGATGTATATACAGGGAAGGACGGGGGGCCGCCATCTGCCTGCGCTGATGTGGATGTATATACAGGGCAGGACTGGGGGGGCCGCCAGCTGCCTGCGCTGATGTGGATGTATATACAGGGCAGGACTTCCTTTCTTTCTCTCTGTTCTTTCTCTGTTCTCTTTCTTTCCCCTCTTTCTTTCTATTCTTTCTCTCTTCTGTGTTCTTTCTTTATTTCTTTCTCTCTCTGTTCTATCTTTCCCCTCTTTCTTTCTCTCTCTCTGTTCTTTCTTTCCCCTCTTTCTTTTTTTTTCTCTCTCTGTTCTTTTTTCTGTCCCCTCTTTCTTTCTCTCTTTCTTTTTTTCTCTTTCTCTGTCCCATCTTTCTTTCTCTGTCTCTGTTCTTTTTTTCTGTCCCCTCTTTCTTTCTCTGTTTCTTTCCCCTTTCTTTCTTTCTTTCTTTCCCCTTTCTTTCTTCTTTCTTTCTCTCTGTTTTCTTTTTTCTCTCTCTGTTCTTTTTTCTGTCCCCTCTTTCTGCTCTCTTTCTCTCTATGTTGTTTTTCTTTCCCCTCTTTCTTTCTCTCTGTTCTTTCTTTCCCCTCTTTCTCTTTCTTTCTCTCTCTGTTCTTTCTTTCCCCTCTTTCTTTCTTTCTTTCCCCTCATTCTTTTTTTCTCTCTCTCTCTCTGTTTCTTTTTTCTGTCCCATCTTTCTTTCTCTCTGTTCTTTTTTTCTGTCCCCTCTTTCTTTCTCTCTCTGTTTCTTTCTTCTTTCTTTCTCTGTTCTTTCCCCTCTTTCTTTCTTTCTCTCTCTTTCTCTCTGTTTTCTTTTTTCTCTCTCTGTTCTTTTTTCTGTCCCCTCTTTCTTTCTCTCTGTTCTTTCTTTCTTTCCCCTTTTCTTTCTTTCTTTCTCTCTCTGTTGTTTCTTTCTTTCCCCTCTTTCTTTCTCTCTGTTCTTTCTTTCCCCATTTCTGTTTCTTTCTCTCTCTGTTCTTTCTTTTCCCTCTTTCTCTCTCTCTCTGTTCTTTCTTTCTCCTCTTTCTTTTTTTATCTCTCTCTGTTCCTTTTTTCTGTCCCATCTTTCTTTCTCTCGCTCTCTCTGTTCTTTTTTTCTGTCCACTCTTTCTTTCTCTCTGTTTCTTTCTTCTTTCTTTCTGTCTTTCTTTCTTCTTCTTCCTTTCTCTCTGTTGTTTCTTTCTTTCTTCTTTCTTTCTCTCTCTGTTCTTTCTCTCGCTGTAGTTTCTTTCTTTCTTCTCTCTCTCTCTGTTCTCTTTCCCCTCTTTCTTTTTTTCTCTCTCTCTCTTCCTTTTTTCTGTCCCATCTTTCCTTCGTTCTCTCTGTTTCTTTCTTCTTTCTTTCTTTCTCTGTTGTTTCTTTCTTTCCCCTCTTTCTTTCTCTCTGTTCTTTCTTTCCCCCATTTCTGTTTCTCTCTCTGTTCTTTCTTTCCCCTCTTTCTCTCTCTCTGTTCTTTCTTTCCCCTTTCTTTCTCTCTCTGTTGTTTCTTTCTTTCTCTCTCTCTTCTTTCTTTCTCTCTCTGTTTTCTTTTTTCTCTCTCTCTGTTCATTCTTTCTTTTCCTCAGTACCAGTCAGTGTGCCCACAGTACCGGTAGAATAAGAGGGGTAGGAAACTAGGTGGCACTGGTCACATTGATCCTTTCAGACTTTTTACTGGTGTATAATCATATGCCCTGAGCACCCCCATAAAGTCGGCCAGCCCCAGACAACAGGGGACAAACAAATCACTATTACTATCAGTACAAGTGGACAATTATATACGTAAAGTTAATGATGTCCCTGTGCCAAGTAGTGCGGAGGATCAGAATACACTGAGGAGACCAGAGCAGCGGGGTATGGTGAGAAGAATTATATGGGGCCCATTATGCTGTATGAAGTAATATATGGTGCCCATTATACTGTATGAAGTAATAAATGGTGCCCATTATACTGTATGCAGCAATATATGGGGCACATAATACTGTATGGAGCATTATGTGGGGATAGGGGATGACTTTCTGTTTGATGTGGTCTGACCACTGGGACCGCCATGATCCTGGGAAATGTAGCTTTGAAGAGCACCATGTAAATGGAGCTGTGGTCAATCATACGCACTGTGGTGCCATTCACCTGTGGCTCTTCAAATAACTCCTTTAAGAGAGTGATGAGGGGACAGCAAAGTATAGCAAAAATTCACTGATTGGGGCTGATGAGTGTTATAGTTTGTGGGCTGGTGGGATTTGTGTGGCAGGGCTGCTTTTTTGTCCCAGTCCGGCCCTGCCGCTGCGTTTCTGCGCGGAATTTTCCGCAGCATGTGCACAGCGGTTTTTGTTTTCCATAGGATAACATGGTACTGTACATCCCATGGAAAACTGCTGCGGATCCACAGGGCCAAATCCACAATGTGTGCACATATCCTAATAGGTAACAGTCTTATGTTTGAAAAAGACGCTTAGAACTTACACGAGTAACCCGTATTCACACATCCGAGTTTCGCAGTCCCAGTATGGACCACAACGCCAGGACCCATCAGAGGTCTCCTACCCTAAAGTCAATTCTGTATACGCCTGATGAGTTTGGTCAGGAGAGCTGCTGCTAGTCCATATATTGTAGTCCATACTGGGACTGAAAAGACAGGATTTGTGAATCCAGTTTGAGCAACCTGTCTGTGGGATACCATTGAATTCTGCCAGTAATATGTAAAGCTCTGTTCTCTATTCTCACACCACCATTAGCAATGCTGGGTCATCCACCTCTCACATTTATTCTAAACTAGCTGAAGAGCCCGGCGTTGCCCGGGCATAGTAACTAACTACGGTTAGTTATAACAAATTATAATGATTATATCTATATATATGAAGCTGAGTGTAGAGCCCCGCTCACTCCACATAGCCACATTCACTATAATATCCCACATCATCGTCAGCCAGAGCCACCGGGCTACTACACATAATATCCCACATCATCCTATCAGAGCCACCGGACAACTACCACTAATATCCCACATCATCCCGACAGTCTGGAGTCAGAACCAGAGCGCTAAGTGGAACGGTCCTAACTTCCATACTGGGGATCCCTTTAAGAGAGGCCTGGCGTCAGAACCAGAGCGCTGAGTGGATTTGCCCTGACTTCCATACCAATGATCCCTTTAATAGAAGCCTGGGGTGAGAATCAGAGCGCTGAGGGATTTACCCTAATTTCCATACCGGAGATACCTTTAAGAGAGCCTGGGGTCAGTACCAGAGCATTTGAAGGCAATTGCCCTGACTTCCATACAGGGGATCCCTTTATGAGAGGCCTGGAGTCAGAATTAAAGCACTGGATGGATTTGCCCTGACTTCCATACCGGAGATCCCTTTAAGAAGGGCCTGGGGTCAGTACCAAAGCGCAGAGTGGATTTGCCCTAAATTCCATACCAATGATCCCTTTAAGAGACCCTGGGGTCAGAACCACAGAGCTGAGTGGAACGGTCCTAACTTCCATACCGGGGATCCCTTTAAGAGAGGCCTGGGGTCAAAACCAAAGTGCTGGATGGATTTGCTCTGACTTCCATACCAATGATCCCTTTAAGAGGGAAGATGTGCCTACGGGATGGAGGATGTGTGATGGGTATATGGGCACGGGAGGGGTGATTCATTTCTGTCATGTGGTCTCTGCTCCTTTCAGGGGGGCAGACAGTGGCTGGGAGCTTATGTTCCCAGGGATGCTAGATTTCTCCCATGTCAGTGTCTGCTGAGGTGTTGTCAAGTGGGAAAACTGTTGGTCATAGCAACCAATCACAGCTCAGCTTCTTTTAAACAGCTCTAGTGAAATGAAAGATGCTTCGTGATTGGTTGGTGACACACACACACACACTTTCGTTTTTATATATAGCGATAATCCATGCAGTATATAGTCATATAAAGGTCAATCCCCAATCAGCAGCACATGTAAACGTGCCACTGCAACCAAAGATCATAAGCTGGAGGAGTCACAGGGGTTAAATAAATCTTGAGACTGCAGTAGTCATTAAAAGTGTCATTTTATGTAGAATTTGGAGAAACCATTTGTTATATTAGTTGTATTTAATAATGTAAATTGTTGTATCAATGGTTTATTGAAAAGACAAAAAGTTTGTAACTTTTGCTAATAAATTGAATTTGCAATAGAGTGACAAAGCAAAACAAAAAAGCATAGGCATTGCAGATTTTTACAAGGTATTCAATGTATTTTTTTAAGTGACAGGTCTCCTTTAATCCAAAAAGTTATACTTTTGGTCTCATGCATCCACAAAATATTATTCTAATAGCCTTCATTAACATTAGAGGCCTTTAATTGCTTAGAAGTTACCTTGGGTTCCTTTGTAACCTTGCATACTATTATACACTTTGCCCTTGGAGTGATTTTATTGGTGGACCATTCCTGGGAAAGGTAATAATGGTGTTTAATTTTCTTCATTCGTACACAATCTGGCTTTTAACTGGTGAAGTGCTAAATCCTAAGATATGGTTTTGTAAATGATTCCAGCCTGATGAGTAGAAATGAGTGAATTTGATCAGGTCAGGGCTTATTTGGCAACTATAGCACTTAGCAAATAAGCTGTAGAGGAAAATATGGATACATGGAGCACGCCGGCTGATCAGCTGATCGGTGCCGCAGCTGCATGTGTCGTGGCTGTGACACAGTCACAGCACATGCATGGAGAACCCAACAAACAGGCTTGCCATGCATGTGTCGTGACTGTCACCCAGCCGTGACACTGCAGCTGTGGAGCCGAACAGCTGATCAGCCGGAGCGATCCAGGAAGCCTGGTTCCCTCTGCAGCTTATTCGGTAAGCGCTATAGCTAGCCAAATATGCCCTGACCCGATCAAATTCGCTCATCTCTACTGATGAGCAACAACTCTTCCTTAGAGGTCCACAAAAATCTTTTTTATTTGTGTCAGCATACACTTCCACAGTCATGATGTGAATTTCAGAGTTTGATAGATCTCTATTATTTAGCCCCTTCACCCACAAGCTATTTTACATTTTCGCTTTTTTGCTCCCCTTCTTCCCAGAGCCATAACTTTTTTTTTATTTTTCTGACAATATAGCTGTATGAGGGATTGTTTTTTGCAGGACGAGTTGTACTTTTGAATGACCCATTGATTTTACCATATAATGTACTGGAAAACGGGGAAAAAAAAAATTCCAAGTGTTGTGATACTGCAGAAAGTACAATTTCACATTTTTCTTTACCATCTTCACTAAATTCTAAAACTGACCTGCCTTTTTGATTCTCAAGGTCATTACGAGTTTGCTGGTACCAAACATGTCTAGGTTGTTATTTACTTAGGTGGTGAAAAAAATTCCAAAACTTGAAGAAAAAAAAAATGGCGCAAATTGAGAGACCCTGTAGCGTCTCAATTTTTCAGGATCTGGGCCTGGGTGAGGGCTTATTTTTTTTTTGCGCTTAGCTGACATTTTTATTGATACTATTTTGGTGTAGATACAATAAATTGATCGCCCGTTATTGCATTTTATTTCAATGTTGCAACGACCAAAAAACCTTAATTCTGGAATTTTAATTTTTTTTTCTCATTACGCCGTTTACCGATTGGATTAATTATTTTTTTATTCTGATAGATTGAACGGTTCTGAACGCAGTGATGCCAAATGTGTGTATTTTTTATATTGTTTTTATTTGAATGGGGCAAAAGGATTTGAACTTTTAGATTTTTTTTTATAGATTTTTTTTCACTTTTTACTTGCTTTAATAGTCTCCATAGCAGAATTGAAGCTGCGATCTTCTGATCGTTTGTGTGACACATAGCAGGGATCCTTATTTACTATGAATGCCGGCCCCGGGGCCCCAGTTGCCATGCCAACCCTTCGGCGCACAGCGATTGTGACAATTTTCAAACTTTAATTTTTACTTCCTTAAAACACAAAATAGTTAATAACATTTCCCACATGTCTTCTTTAGGCCGGCGTCACACTAGAGAGGAATACGGACGAGTGAGAGGCGATAAACGCATTGCCCACGGACCAATGATTCTCTCTGGGGCTGCTCCCATCAGCCGTATTTTTCTCGTGTATTTTCTACGGTCCGTGCCAATCGCAGCATGCTGTAATTTGTCAGCCAGAGAGGTAAAGCAGGTGAGGGCAGATTTTAATAGCCATGAGAGGGACCATTGTTTTTTGCCCCCCCTTGTTACAAAAATCTGTCCCCAGACACCCCAGAAATGGCGCATCTATTTATAAGATGTGCCAATTCTGGCACTTATTCTCTCTATTCCCATTGTCCTGTAGCGGTGGCGAATGGGTTAATATAACAAAAGGTTAATGTCACCATTCGATTGTAAGGTGACATTAAGCCGATTAATAATGGAGAGGTGTCAATAAGACACTGATCCATTATTAACCCTATACTAAGAAAGGGTTAAAAACCACACACAGACATTAATTAAAAAGTCTTTTAATGAAAAAAATACACCAAGTTTTTGACAAATTTTTATTAGTCTGGTAATCCAAAATAAAACCATGACCTGCAACAAAAATAACATAAAAAATCACCAATATCCTTACCTCTCCGCTGTTCAGTCATGTCCCACGCTGCATCCATCAGAAGGGGTTAAATAGTTTACAATGAGGACCGGTGCTAATGAGACCAGCCTCACAGTAATCTACTACAAAATGGATTGATTCAGCTCTGCGCAACCTCAATGGCTGCCTGTAGATGATCTAATTACCCTGGGAAAGTTTTTGACTTTTTTCCCATGGTCATTAGTTCATTCACAGATCAGCTGAGGACTCCTGCTGATGTCACTGAGGCTGTGTCTGTGTGTGGTTTTTAACCCTTTCTTAGTATAGGGTTAATAATGGATCAGTGTCTTATTGACACCTCTCCATTATTAATCGGCTTAAGTCCTGTTTCACACATCCGTTTTTTGTGTCCGCCAAACGGATCCGTTTCTGTTTTTTTGCTGCTAACGGATGCTAACGGATCCGTTTGGTTCAGTTTTTTTGACGGATCCGCGGTAGCCGCTAATGCAAGTCTATGGGAAAAAAACGGATCAGCCAAAAACATGGCGGATCCGTTTTTTGACGGATTTGGACGGATTTAAAAAAACGGAAGTGTGATCCAGGCCTTAATGTCACCTTACAATCGAATGGTGACATTAACCCTTTGTTATATTAACCCATTCGCCACCGCTACAGGGCAATGGGAATAGAGAGGATAAGTGCCAGAATTGGCACATCTTATAAATGCACCATTTCTGGGGTGTCTGAGGGCAGATTTTTGTAGCCAGTGGGGGGGCCAAAAACAATGGTCCCTCTCATGGCTATTAAAATCTGCCCTCACTCACCTGCTTTACCTCTCTGGTTGACAAATTACAGCTGGAGCACACGCATTTTTTTTACAACAAATTAATCCCTTAAATTAACACCTACACCTCCCAAATTTGGCACACAAACCCTCATCTAATTATTAGTCAGGGACATATAAAAAAAACATGAAATGAAATGGTTTACTGTATGTGTCATTTCATGTCGGGTTGGGGAATGATTTGACAGAAGCCGGCAATTGAATTAGCGGCTATTCTACTATGAAGAACTCTGTGAAATATAAATATATATGTGTCTCAATGACATGTATGTGTATATATATATATATATATATATATATGTATTCTATATGTCTATATCTATTCTTTCGTTTGGATTTGAAAACCTGTCATTGGGCTCCATTATACAGTATGTCTGTTTTGCAAGCCTGCGAGAAAAAAACCGGTATACGGATGCCATATGGATCACATACGGATGCTTACATGAGAAAAATACGCGGCCACACCCTGACAACGGATGGCATACGGAGCACTATTTAGGGACCATTTATGCGTATTACGGCCGTACAATACGGTCCGTATTTTTCTACCTTGTGTGTGACTCCAGCCTTACACCAGCACAATTTTTGAAGCATTTTTTTTTGTTAGGATGTTAGGAAGTGGGAAAGGTTAAAAGTTTTTCAGCAATTTCTCATTGTTCCAACAAAATTTACAAAACCAATTTTTTTTAGGGCCACATCACATATGACGTGACTTTGAGAGTCCTATGTGACAAAAAATATCCAAAAGTGACACCATTCTAAAAACTGCACCCCCCAAGTTCCTCAGAACCACATTCAAGAAGTTTATTAACCCTTCAGGTGCTTCACAGGAATTAAAGCAATGTGGAAGGAAATAAATACAATTTTACTTTTTCCCACAAAAATGTTGCTCTAGCCCCAAATCTTGCATTTTCACAAGGGTAACAGGAGAAAAATTAACCATACAATTTGTTGTGCAATTTCTCCTGAGTACGCTGATACCCCATATGTAGTGGATAATTACTTTTTGGGTGCACAGCAGGGCTTGGAAGGGAAGAGATGCCATTTTGCCTGGAATTTATTGCGGATGCCATGTCTCATTTGAAGAACCCCTGACATGCCAAAACAGCAGAAAACCCTACATGTTACCCTATTTTATAAACTACACCTCTAGAGGTATTCACCTATTGGAGTAGTGAGTGATTTTAGCCCTCAGACGATTCACAGCATTGTATAAGTTTAGGCTAATTAAATGAAATATTACAATTTTTTCCACTAAAATGTTGCTTTGACCCAGAGTTTTTAATTTTCAAAAGGGATAATAGGAGAAAAGGAATTGTGCAATATAATTGCGGTGTATACTGGATTCCATCTGGCCTCTGTTCAGCAGTGTCCTTTGTTTCAGAGGTGCACAAAACTGTGGCGATCCGTGCTTTTATGCTCGCCTAAAAGATGGTCACCGCCAGATCATAGGCCAGATGGCGCCCACAGTGCCTCCTTCTGCCTCATTATAGAGTTTTCCATCGTGGGTTCTGTCTAAATCACGTGTTTCAGAAATTTACATGGAAACCCCAGTGTAAGCGCTCAGCGTAGAGCACAGGATAAATGCGAGTCGGCCCTTACTGTGATCTTTGGGAGGCAGAATAAACAAATCAACAGCAGGTGAATTGGTTTTATTTATTTTTTACGTCATTCCTCGTGCAGTATAAATGATTAAGTGACTTTATTCTTTGGGTCAGTGCGATTACAGCAATACCAGATTTATATTTTTTTTGTTTGCTGTCACACACTAAAAAACAGTTGTTATAAAAAAAAGGGTTTTTTTTGCATCACCATATTTTTAAAACTATAATTTTTCCATATTTCTGCTGACAGTGTCATGGTATGGCTTGTTTTTTTTGCGGGATGAGTTGACATTTATTGGTACCATTTTCAGGCACATGACATTTTTGTGATCACTTTCTATTTTGATTTTTGTGAGGCAGAATGAACATTGTGAGGCAGAATGAACATTAAGAAAAAACTTAAAAAACATATCTTGAATTGCTGCCTCATTAGGCAGCAATTCAAGATATGTTTTTTAAGTTTTTTTTTAATGTCATTGACCGTTTGGTAAAAGGGGTAACACAGCTTTATTCTTTGGATCAGTAAGATTACAGCGATACCACATTTATATCATTTTTTATGTTTTGATGGTTTGACACAATACAAATTATTTTATAGAAAAAAACAATTGTTTTTGCATTGCTGTTTTCTTAGAGATATACCGTTTTATTTCTACACTGACGGAGTTGTATGGCGGCTTTTTTTTGTGTGGGACAAGATGACATTTTCAGCTCTACTATTTTTATTTACATTCATTTTTTGACTGTGTTTTATTACACTTTTTCTTTGGCTATATGATGAAAAAGTATTGTTTTTACCATTTTTTTATTTTTACAGAGTTCACTAAAGGGGTTAACTAGTGTCAGTTTTATAGATGTGTACTTTTTTCATAAATATACAGATTTATTGGTTTAATTTTTTGTATTTTTTTCTTATTTTGTAATTTTTCTTTAATAGTTTTGAAATGTTAAACTTTTTTTTTTACTATGTTATGTAGCCATTGTATGTGACTACAAACTTGTGTTTAAATCTCTGATCGCTGGTCTCATGCATTGCAATACATGAGAACTGTCAGTTTTACAATGTCAGAATGTCTGTTAGATTCTAGCAGACTACCGTAGTGTCACGCTCGCGCCTTGGCTGAATGGCGCGAGCCGGGGGGTTGTGGCCCCACTGTGCCACAAACCAGACTACCCTGGAAGGGGCGTGACTATGACAGCTACCTCGGTCTTCACTGGAGCCTCTGATGGTGAGGTCAGGCTTGTGCGGCAGGTAGCTGTCGGGTGCCACTCCAGGGTGGTGTCTGGCTGTGGTTGCTGATCCCACTCGGGGACAAGTCACTTGGACAGGTGTGACTAACAGGCAGGCTGAGACACTGGGCAAGCAGGCACGGCTTGGAGGCACGGCTTGGAGACACGGCTTGGAGACACTGGGCAAGCGGGCACGGCTTGGAGACACTGGGCAAGCGGGCACGGCTTGGAGACACTGGGCAAGCGGGCACGGCTTGGAGACACTGGGCAAGTGGGCACGGCTTGGAGACACTGGGCAAGCGGGCACGGCTTGGAGACACGGCTTGGAGACACTGGGCAAGCGGACACGGCTTGGAGACACTGGGCAGGTAGGTGACGGCTTGAGACACAGAGCAAGCAGGAGTAGTATATGAGAGAACAGGTTTGGACCTGTTCACACAGGAGGTGCAGGTATGGATATAGGCAGGAAGGAGTGGAATATGAAGGAACAGGTTTGGACCTGTTCACACAAGAGGTGCAGGTATGGATATAGGCAGTAAGGAGTGGAATATGAAGGAACAGGTTTGGACCTGTTCACACAGGAGGTGCAGGTAGGCGGAGCCACAGGAGTGCGGAGTAGGCAGAGCCGCAGGAGTGCGAAGTAGGCTGGGCTCCAAGGGAGCCGGGCAGGCAAAGCGGCTAGGGAGCCGAGCAAGCAGAGCGGCTAGAGAGCCGTGCAGGCAGAGCGGCTAGAGAGCCGTGCAGGCAGAGCGGCTAGAGAGCCGTGCAGGCAGAGCGGCTAGAGAGCCGTGCAGGCAGAACGGCTAGAGAGCCGTGCAGGCAGAGCTGCGAGGGTGCAGATGCACAGATAAAGCTGTGAGGGTGCAGATGCACAGATAAAGCTGCGAGGGTGCAGATGCACAGATAAAGCTGCGAGGGTGCAGATGCACAGATAGGGAGGACACAAGGAAAGACACGGCAGAGAAGGAACCACAAACAAGGAGACTGACAGACAGAGGTAAGACTGAGTTCAGACAGAGGCACAGGGACAAAGACACAAGGGCCAGAATATTCTGCCTCCTGGCAGGCAGACAGAGAACAGACAAGGCACTGGGAACAAGACTCAAGGACCAGGATATTCTGCCTCCTGGCAGGCGGACAGAGAAATGCTAGGCAAGGTACCAAGACAAAGAAATACGCAGTAAGAGCCTTCAGAGAAGGCAAGACATAGGACAGGGCCTGGCTAGCACAGCAGCAAGGAGCTAACTGAGTTTAGACATTGCACAAGCAAGGTTTCAGTGGGAGTGGCGAAACTAAATAGTCAAGGGCTCCAGGTGATTGGTAAGGGACATATTACACAGGTGCACCCTGACTGCATAAGAACCAGAGAGTTCAGGCGCCGCCCCCCTATACACACAGTCTGGAAACATGGAGAGCAGAGGCACAGAGCTGGCAACAGACAGAATTCACAGCATGGCTTGAAGCAGAAAGTAAGTTGGTGTGCGGGGGATGGGAGGCCATGCAGTGATGCCAGCAGGGTTGTTACACGTAGCTGGCAGACCTGAAGGTTGTTATTGACCTCCTGATTCCATGAAAACCTTGGGCTTCCCATGATTAGGTCGTGGGGGTGCCAAAGGGGTGAGAGAAGGAGCCCTCACAATCTTCTAAATGCGGCATCTAGAAGATGACACAGGGTTAACATCTTTGGGACTTGAGCCAATCAGGTGATGATGATCCCAGCACTTGCAGGACTCTGTGGGTCCCGAGTGCTGCAAGACCACCGACCGTACAGAGTCAAACATACCTAGATGAGATTATAGAGCCAGTGACTGATACATGCTGCCTGAGGATCGGGAATGTACCAGCTGTCAGGTTCACTCTCTTGATGACCAACGTTTTGGGCAGCACCAATTACAGACTCTTAAACATTGTTGAGATAAGAATACTGTTTCAGTCAGGTGATTAAGTGGCCATGTTATTATTCTTTAATCTTTAAGGCCTTTCTTGGCAGCTGAACAGTGGAGACTTTGATGTGATGGAGCATTGTCTTACATAAAACTCATAGTTTTCTTGAAAGATGCAGACTTTTCCCTCTGCCACTGCTTCAAAAAAGTGTCTTCAAAAAACTGGTAGTAGATTTAGGAGCAGATTTAGAGTCCATGTTCAACCTGAAAAGATGCAACTAGCTCATCTGCAATAATACCAGCCAATAGCAGGACCCCACCTCCACCTTGCTGGTGTCTGAGTGGAAACTGAGGTCTATGCCCGTTACTGATCCAGCTGTGGGTCCATCCATCTGGTCCAAGAGTCACGCTCATCTCACCAGCCCATAAAACCATTGATAAATCTGTCTTCAGATATTTCTTGATGTTTCCACTTTGGTGCCTTGTTGAGTTATGGTCGCGTCTCAGCCACACTTACTTCGGCCATGTGGCTGAGCAATGAACACCTTGTGCTTCTGGCCACTCCAAGGAGGTTGCAATACTGGAATATGACCGCACTGAAGGATAATGGCTTCCTGCACGCTTCACGCTTGATTTTCTCAATTCTGCAGACTTATGAATCCCCCCAGTGCACGCATTGTATGCTAAGGGGATACGCCAGGAAAGAAGAGTATGTATGAGTTATACATACTCCCAGCCAGAGTCCGTCCAGTAGGCTCTATACAGTTGTATGGAGCGAGGTCGTGGCCCGACTAGTGACGCGGCCATCCAGTGGGCATAGCCGACTAGAGGGTGCAGTCTCTCTTCATACAAGTGTATAGAGCGAGGCTGCACCCACTGACTGGGAGTATGTATAAATCATACATACCCTGCGGCCCCGGCTCAGAACCCAGCGAATCCTCACAGAGCACAGTGCATGTGCCGAGGGGATTCATGAGTCTGCAGTCACACAGAGTGACTGCGGACTTATCGGTTTGGACCGGACAGCCCCTTTAATGAGCATCTTTTTTTCTCTACACGTTTTGTCACTCTGTTGACTAATTGAAACAAAACATTTGATGCAATTTCAAGAGTGCTGCATCCCTCTATAAGACTTGTAACAATTTTTCACTTTTCAGAGTCTGTTACTATATTTTTAACCCGAGGAAAACAAGCTGCCTAATAATTGTGCACACCTTGATAAAGGATGTCATATCCTTAGCCCCTATATCTTTGCCCCCTGAATATTATATATAAGGGGGGGTATTTCCTGATAATCAGTCCCTATATCTGTCCCCCCAGTATTATATATGGGGGTATATCCTGATAATCAGTTCCTACCTATATCTGTGCCCCCATTATTATATATGGGGATATATCCTGATAATCAGCCCCTATATCTGTGCCTCCTGATTATTATACAGTATATGGGGGTATATCCTGATAATCAGTTCCTACTTATATCTGTGCCCCCTGATTATTATATATGGGGTATATCCTGATAATCAGCCCCTCTATCTGAGCCCCCTATTATATATGGGGGTATATCCTGATAATCCGCCACTATATCTGAGCCCTTGTTGCGCCCGCCGGTGCTCACCTGGGGTCCTCCTCCTGCCGGCGTCCCCCCCTCCTCAGAATTCTCTCAAATTTGGGAGGAGACAAAAGGGGCCCTTGAGAGAGCTAGCGATCGGATGAAGAGGTACGCCGACAAGAAACGCCTTGACGCTCCCCCTTATCAGGCGGGCGATAAGGTCTGGCTATCCTCGCATTTCGTTCGCCTTAAGATCCCCTCTTATAAATTGGGTGCACGTTATATTGGGCCATTTGAGATTTGGAGTCGCATCAACGACGTGGCCTATAAACTAAAGCTACCTGCCTCTCTGCGAATTCCCAATACCTTCCACATCTCGCTCCTCAAACCCACAGTATTTAATCGCTTTCACCCAGCCTCCTCCCGCGCCCCTCAACCTAGCACCGCAGAAGACATCTTTGCAAAGAAGACCATCAGGGGTAGGACCTTTTTTCTTATTGATTGGAAAGGGTTCGGTCCTGAGGAGAGGTCATGGGAACCCCGAGAAAACATCAATGCCCCTCATATTATGAGAAAATTCTTGTCCCGCCTTGAGAGGGAGGGGAGTAAGAGAGGGGGTACTGTTGCGCCCGCCGGCGCTCACCTGGGGTCCTCCTCCTGCCGGCGTCCCCCCTCTCCGCTCTCGCGCCGTCCCCTGTCTGGCTTTGCAGGGGTTCGGCGCGTCGGAGGTCCACGCATGCGCGCTCGCCCTTCCTCGGCCTCTGTGCATCCTGGGGGCACGTGACCCGGTGGCTCCGCCCCCATCATGGCGGCGCCCACCGGGTATTTCAGCTGGGCGTCTGGACAGGTAAGACGCCTGTTTGTCTTAGCCCGTGGCGCCTGCTATCCTTGCGCAGCGTCACCCTTGGCCATCAGGTCCCCGCGCACCCTCTGTGCTGCGCTCTCCTGTATCTCTGCCTTTGTCCCCGTCTGTAGCCTGCTCCCGTGTCTTCCTGTCTCTGCCTACCGTCCTCCTTGGTTCCTCTGCTTCCTCCTCCTGTGTTTCCTCGTGCCGGTCCCTCTCCTGTACCTCTGCCCTATTGTTGCCTGCCTCCTGTATTTTACGCTACTTCCCCTGTCTCGTTCCTTGTCTCATTTCCCAGGCCCAGCCTTTCCTAACCCCCTTTCCCTCATCTTCCTTTCAGCTTCTGGTCCCGGTTTCGTCCTGACCCTTCGGGCTTCCACAGCCTGCCTCCTGTTACTTTGGATCTACTCTAACCCTCGTATACCTTTCCACACTCTGATCTGCTCTCCTGTATTTACCCTGGGTCGTCCCTTTGGTTCCGGCTGTCGTGGTTCCATCTCCCTTGGGCCTGCCCCTAACACTCCCTGTATAGGGGGTGGTCATCACCTGGTCCGCTCGCCCTCGGGGGCTCTGGAGCCACGACCCAGAGGGTCCACTCTCAGGTTTTCTACCTAGAAACCCTAACAGCCCCCTTATTATTATATATGCGGATATATCCTGATAATCAGCCCCTATATCTGAGCCCCCTGATTATTATATATGGGGATATATCCTGATAATCAGCCCCTATATCTGAGCCCCCTGATTATTATATATGGGGGTATATACTGATAATCAGCCCCTATATCTGAGCCCCCTGATTATTATATATGGGGGATGTACAGATAATCAGCCCCTATATCTGAGCCCCCTGATTATTATATATGGGGGATATACAGATAATCAGCCCCTATATCCGAGCCCCCTGATTATTATATATGGGGGTATATCCTGATAATCAGCCCCTATATCTGAGCCCCCTGATTATTATATATGGGGGTATATCCTGATAATCAGCCCCTATATCTGAGCCCCCTGATTATTATATATGGGGGATATACAGATAATCAGCCCCTATATCTGAGCCCCCTGATTATTATATATGGGGGTATATACTGATAATCAGCCCCTCTATCTGAGCCCCCTGATTATTATATATGGGGGTATATCCTGATAATCAGCCCCTATATCTGAGCCCCCTGATTATTATATATGGGGGATATACAGATAATCAGCCCCTCTATCTGAGCCCCCTGATTATTATATATGGGGGTATATCCTGATAATCAGCCCCTCTATCTGAGCCCCCTGATTATTATATATGGGGGTATATCCTGATAATCAGCCCCTCTATCTGAGCCCCCTGATTATTATATATGGGGGATATACAGATAATCAGCCCCTCTATCTGAGCCCCCTGATTATTATATATGGGGGTATATCCTGATAATCAGCCCCTCTATCTGAGCCCCCTGATTATTATATATGGGGGTATATCCTGATAATCAGCCCCTCTATCTGAGCCCCCTGATTGTTATATATGGGGGTATATCCTGATAATCAGCCCCTATATCTGAGCCCCCTGATTATTATATATGGGGGTATATCCTGATAATCAGCCCCTATATCTGAGCCCCCTGATTATTATATATGGGGGTATATCCTGATAATCAGCCCCTATATCTGAGCCCCCTGATTATTATATATGGGGGATGTACAGATAATCAGCCCCTATATCTGAGCCCCGATTATTATATATGGGGGATATACAGATAATCAGCCCCTATATCCGAGCCCCCTGATTATTATATATGGGGGTATATCCTGATAATCAGCCCCTATATCTGAGCCCCCTGATTATTATATATGGGGGATATACAGATAATCAGCCCCTATATCTGAGCCCCCTGATTATTATATATGGGGGATGTACAGATAATCAGCCCCTATATCTGAGCCCCCTGATTATTATATATGGGGGATGTACAGATAATCAGCCCCTATATCTGAGCCCCCTGATTATTATATATGGGGGATATACAGATAATCAGCCCCTATATCCGAGCCCCCTGATTATTATATATGGGGGTATATCCTGATAATCAGCCCCTATATCTGAGCCCCCTGATTATTATATATGGGGGATATACAGATAATCAGCCCCTATATCTGAGCCCCCTGATTATTATATATGGGGGATGTACAGATAATCAGCCCCTATATCTGAGCCCCCTGATTATTATATATGGGGGATATACAGATAATCAGCCCCTATATCCGAGCCCCCTGATTATTATATATGGGGGTATATCCTGATAATCAGCCCCTATATCTGAGCCCCCTGATTATTATATATGGGGGATGTACAGATAATCAGCCCCTATATCTGAGCCCCCTGATTATTATATATGGGGGATGTACAGATAATCAGCCCCTATATCTGAGCCCCCTGATTATTATATATGGGGGTTATACAGATAATCAGCCCCTATATCCGAGCCCCCTGATTATTATATATGGGGGTATATCCTGATAATCAGCCCCTATATCTGAGCCCCCTGATTATTATATATGGGGGATGTACAGATAATCAGCCCCTATATCTGAGCCCCCTGATTATTATATATGGGGGATATACAGATAATCAGCCCCTATATCCAAGCCCCCTGATTATTACATATGGGGATGTACAGATAATCAGCCCCTCTAGCTGAGCACCCTGATTATTACATATGGGGGATGTACAGATAATCAGCCCCTCTATCTGAGCTCCCTGATTATTATATATGGGGGATATACAGATAATCAGCCCCTATATCTGAGCCCCCTGATTATTATATATGGGGGATGTACAGATAATCAGCCCCTCTAGCTGAGCCCCCTGATTATTACATATGGGGATATATCCTGATAATCAGCCCCTATATCTGAGCCCCCTGATTATTATATATGGGGGTATATCCTGATAATCAGCCCCTATATCTGAGCCCCCTGATTATTACATATGGGGGTATATCCTGATAATCAGCCCCTCTATCTGAGCCCCCTGATTATTATATATGGGGGTATATCCTGATAATCAGCCCCTATATCTGAGCCCCCTGATTATTATATATGGGGGATATACAGATAATCAGTCCCTCTATCTGAGCCCCCTGATTATTATATATGGGGGATATACAGATAATCAGCCCCTATATCCGAGCCCCCTGATTATTATATATGGGGGTATATCCTGATAATCAGCCCCTATATCTGAGCCCCCTGATTATTATATATGGGGGATATACAGATAATCAGCCCCTATATCTGAGCCCCCTGATTATTACATATGGGGATATATCCTGATAATCAGCCCCTCTATCTGAGCCCCCTGATTATTATATATGGGGGATATACAGATAATCAGCCCCTATATCCGAGCCCCCTGATTATTATATATGGGGGTATATCCTGATAATCAGCCCCTATATCTGAGCCCCCTGATTATTATATATGGGGGATGCAGGGCTGTGGAGTCGGTAAGCCAAACCTGCGACTCCGACTCCTCAATTTCCCTTACACCGACTCCGACTCCAACTCCACGACCGACTCCCACACATATTGCTTATATTTAAGTGAAAAATTTATTGTAGTACAATGTGAACCTCAGACATTTAATCATTTTTATGATCCAATAATCAAGATGTTTAGATAGAACAGAATATATATTGGTGTACTACCCGGTTTTCATTCTTTTTGGTACAGATACGATATGGATAGACAGATATGGATAAATGGATAGATAGAGCAGATTTCTAATCTGCTTTTGCTATTGAAAACATTATCTATGAGCTCAAAAACCTTTCAGGTGATGCAGTTTTTTAAAAAGATGATCAGCTTTTGCAGCTGAAAAACGTATCCTCAAAAAACACAGGAAAAACGTTGTGTGTGTGAATGTAGCCTTAGATCAGGAATATAACAGCCATTTATAGGACATTTCATAACTTTCCCAAACTCCTATGAAAAAATATTCAGCACATCCTGCATTGAATTACTGTACCCAATTTATTATATATTTTAGGAGTCGGAGTCGGTCCATTTTATACCGACTCCAACTCCGACTCCGACTCCACCAAAATGAGCACCGACTCCGACTCCACAGCCCTGGGGGGGATGTACAGATAATCAGCCCCTATATCTGAGCCCCCTGATTATTATATATGGGGGATATACAGATAATCAGCCCCTATATCCAAGCCCCCTGATTATTACATATGGGGATGTACAGATAATCAGCCCCTCTAGCTGAGCCCCCTGATTATTACATATGGGGGATGTACAGATAAATCAGCCCCTCTATCTGAGCTCCCTGATTATTATATATGGGGGATATACAGATAATCAGCCCCTATATATGAGCCCCCTGATTATTATATATGGGGGATGTACAGATAATCAGCCCCTCTAGCTGAGCCCCCTGATTATTACATATGGGGATATATCCTGATAATCAGCCCCTATATCTGAGCCCCCTGATTATTATATATGGGGGTATATCCTGATAATCAGCCCCTATATCTGAGCCCCCTGATTATTACATATGGGGGTATATCCTGATAATCAGCCCCTCTATCTGAGCCCCCTGATTATTATATATGGGGGTATATCCTGATAATCAGCCCCTATATCTGAGCCCCCTGATTATTATATATGGGGGATATACAGATAATCAGCCCCTATATCCAAGCCCCCTGATTATTACATATGGGGATGTACAGATAATCAGCCCCTCTAGCTGAGCCCCCTGATTATTACATATGGGGGATGTACAGATAATCAGCCCCTATATCTGAGCTCCCTGATTATTATATATGGGGGATATACAGATAATCAGCCCCTCTATCTGAGCCCCCTGATTATTATATATGGGGGATATACAGATAATCAGCCCCTATATCTGAGCCCCCTGATTATTACATATGGGGATGTACAGATAATCAGCCCCTATATATGAGCCCCCTGATTATTATATATGGGGGATATACAGATAATCAGCCCCTATATCTGAGCCCCCTGATTATTATATATGGGGGATATACAGATAATCAGCCCCTATATCTGAGCCCCCTGATTATTATATATGGGGGATGTACAGATAATCAGCCCCTCTATCTGAGCTCCCTGATTATTATATATGGGGGATATACAGATAATCAGCCCCTATATCTGAGCCCCCTGATTATTATATATGGGGGATATACAGATAATCAGCCCCTATATCTGAGCCCCCTGATTATTATATATGGGGGATATACAGATAATCAGCCCCTATATCCGAGCCCCCTGATTATTATATATGGGGGTATATCCTGATAATCAGCCCCTATATCTGAGCCCCCTGATTATTATATATGGGGGATATACAGATAATCAGCCCCTATATCTGAGCCCCCTGATTATTATATATGGGGGATGTACAGATAATCAGCCCCTATATCTGAGCCCCCTGATTATTATATATGGGGGATATACAGATAATCAGCCCCTATATCCGAGCCCCCTGATTATTATATATGGGGGTATATCCTGATAATCAGCCCCTATATCTGAGCCCCCTGATTATTATATATGGGGGATGTACAGATAATCAGCCCCTATATCTGAGCCCCCTGATTATTATATATGGGGGATGTACAGATAATCAGCCCCTATATCTGAGCCCCCTGATTATTATATATGGGGGTTATACAGATAATCAGCCCCTATATCCGAGCCCCCTGATTATTATATATGGGGGTATATCCTGATAATCAGCCCCTATATCTGAGCCCCCTGATTATTATATATGGGGGATATACAGATAATCAGCCCCTATATCTGAGCCCCCTGATTATTATATATGGGGGATGTACAGATAATCAGCCCCTATATCTGAGCCCCCTGATTATTATATATGGGGGATATACAGATAATCAGCCCCTATATCCGAGCCCCCTGATTATTATATATGGGGGTATATCCTGATAATCAGCCCCTATATCTGAGCCCCCTGATTATTATATATGGGGGATGTACAGATAATCAGCCCCTATATCTGAGCCCCCTGATTATTATATATGGGGGATGTACAGATAATCAGCCCCTATATCTGAGCCCCCTGATTATTATATATGGGGGTTATACAGATAATCAGCCCCTATATCCGAGCCCCCTGATTATTATATATGGGGGTATATCCTGATAATCAGCCCCTATATCTGAGCCCCCTGATTATTATATATGGGGGATGTACAGATAATCAGCCCCTATATCTGAGCCCCCTGATTATTATATATGGGGGATATACAGATAATCAGCCCCTATATCCAAGCCCCCTGATTATTACATATGGGGATGTACAGATAATCAGCCCCTCTAGCTGAGCACCCTGATTATTACATATGGGGGATGTACAGATAATCAGCCCCTCTATCTGAGCTCCCTGATTATTATATATGGGGGATATACAGATAATCAGCCCCTATATCTGAGCCCCCTGATTATTATATATGGGTGATGTACAGATAATCAGCCCCTCTAGCTGAGCCCCCTGATTATTACATATGGGGATATATCCTGATAATCAGCCCCTATATCTGAGCCCCCTGATTATTATATATGGGGGTATATCCTGATAATCAGCCCCTATATCTGAGCCCCCTGATTATTACATATGGGGGTATATCCTGATAATCAGCCCCTCTATCTGAGCCCCCTGATTATTATATATGGGGGTATATCCTGATAATCAGCCCCTATATCTGAGCCCCCTGATTATTATATATGGGGGATATACAGATAATCAGCCCCTATATCTGAGCCCCCTGATTATTATATATGGGGGATATACAGATAATCAGCCCCTATATCTGAGCCCCCTGATTATTATATATGGGGGATATACAGATAATCAGCCCCTATATCTGAGCCCCCTGATTATTATATATGGGGGATGTACAGATAATCAGCCCCTCTATCTGAGCTCCCTGATTATTATATATGGGGGATATACAGATAATCAGCCCCTATATCTGAGCCCCCTGATTATTATATATGGGGGATATACAGATAATCAGCCCCTATATCTGAGCCCCCTGATTATTATATATGGGGGATATACAGATTATCAGCTCCTATATCCGAGCCCCCTGATTATTATATATGGGGGTATATCCTGATAATCAGCCCCTATATCTGAGCCCCCTGATTATTATATATGGGGGATATACAGATAATCAGCCCCTATATCTGAGCCCCCTGATTATTATATATGGGGGATGTACAGATAATCAGCCCCTATATCTGAGCCCCCTGATTATTATATATGGGGGATATACAGATAATCAGCCCCTATATCCGAGCCCCCTGATTATTATATATGGGGGTATATCCTGATAATCAGCCCCTATATCTGAGCCCCCTGATTATTATATATGGGGGATGTACAGATAATCAGCCCCTATATCTGAGCCCCCTGATTATTATATATGGGGGATGTACAGATAATCAGCCCCTATATCTGAGCCCCCTGATTATTATATATGGGGGTTATACAGATAATCAGCCCCTATATCCGAGCCCCCTGATTATTATATATGGGGGTATATCCTGATAATCAGCCCCTATATCTGAGCCCCCTGATTATTATATATGGGGGATGTACAGATAATCAGCCCCTATATCTGAGCCCCCTGATTATTATATATGGGGGATTTACAGATAATCAGCCCCTATATCCAAGCCCCCTGATTATTACATATGGGGATGTACAGATAATCAGCCCCTCTAGCTGAGCACCCTGATTATTACATATGGGGGATGTACAGATAATCAGCCCCTCTATCTGAGCTCCCTGATTATTATATATGGGGGATATACAGATAATCAGCCCCTATATCTGAGCCCCCTGATTATTATATATGGGTGATGTACAGATAATCAGCCCCTCTAGCTGAGCCCCCTGATTATTACATATGGGGATATATCCTGATAATCAGCCCCTATATCTGAGCCCCCTGATTATTATATATGGGGGTATATCCTGATAATCAGCCCCTATATCTGAGCCCCCTGATTATTACATATGGGGGTATATCCTGATAATCAGCCCCTCTATCTGAGCCCCCTGATTATTATATATGGGGGTATATCCTGATAATCAGCCCCTATATCTGAGCCCCCTGATTATTATATATGGGGGATATACAGATAATCAGTCCCTCTATCTGAGCCCCCTGATTATTATATATGGGGGATATACAGATAATCAGCCCCTATATCCGAGCCCCCTGATTATTATATATGGGGGTATATCCTGATAATCAGCCCCTATATCTGAGCCCCCTGATTATTATATATGGGGGATATACAGATAATCAGCCCCTATATCTGAGCCCCCTGATTATTACATATGGGGATATATCCTGATAATCAGCCCCTCTATCTGAGCCCCCTGATTATTATATATGGGGGATATACAGATAATCAGCCCCTATATCCGAGCCCCCTGATTATTATATATGGGGGTATATCCTGATAATCAGCCCCTATATCTGAGCCCCCTGATTATTATATATGGGGGATGCAGGGCTGTGGAGTCGGTAAGCCAAACCTGCGACTCCGACTCCTCAATTTCCCTTACACCGACTCCGACTCCAACTCCACGACTCCGACTCCCACACATATTGCTTATATTTAAGTGAAAAATTTATTGTAGTACAATGTGAACCTCAGACATTTAATCATTTTTATGATCCAATAATCAAGATGTTTAGATAGAACAGAATATATATTGGTGTACTACCCGGTTTTCATTCTTTTTGGTACAGATACGATATGGATAGACAGATATGGATAAATGGATAGATAGAGCAGATTTCTAATCTGCTTTTGCTATTGAAAACATTATCTATGAGCTCAAAAACCTTTCAGGTGATGCAGTTTTTTAAAAAGATGATCAGCTTTTGCAGCTGAAAAACGTATCCTCAAAAAACACAGGAAAAACGTTGTGTGTGTGAATGTAGCCTTAGATCAGGAATATAACAGCCATTTATAGGACATTTCATAACTTTCCCAAACTCCTATGAAAAAATATTCAGCACATCCTGCATTGAATTACTGTACCCAATTTATTATATATTTTAGGAGTCGGAGTCGGTCCATTTTATACCGACTCCAACTCCGACTCCACCAAAATGAGCACCGACTCCGACTCCGACTCCACAGCCCTGGGGGGGATGTACAGATAATCAGCCCCTATATCTGAGCCCACTGATTATTATATATGGGGGATATACAGATAATCAGCCCCTATATCCAAGCCCCCTGATTATTACATATGGGGATGTACAGATAATCAGCCCCTCTAGCTGAGCCCCCTGATTATTACATATGGGGGATGTACAGATAAATCAGCCCCTCTATCTGAGCTCCCTGATTATTATATATGGGGGATATACAGATAATCAGCCCCTATATCCGAGCCCCCTGATTATTATATATGGGGGTATATCCTGATAATCAGCCCCTATATCTGAGCCCCCTGATTATTATATATGGGGGATGTACAGATAATCAGCCCCTATATCTGAGCCCCCTGATTATTATATATGGGGGATGTACAGATAATCAGCCCCTATATCTGAGCCCCCTGATTATTATATATGGGGGTTATACAGATAATCAGCCCCTATATCCGAGCCCCCTGATTATTATATATGGGGGTATATCCTGATAATCAGCCCCTATATCTGAGCCCCCTGATTATTATATATGGGGGATGTACAGATAATCAGCCCCTATATCTGAGCCCCCTGATTATTATATATGGGGGATATACAGATAATCAGCCCCTATATCCAAGCCCCCTGATTATTACATATGGGGATGTACAGATAATCAGCCCCTCTAGCTGAGCACCCTGATTATTACATATGGGGGATGTACAGATAATCAGCCCCTCTATCTGAGCTCCCTGATTATTATATATGGGGGATATACAGATAATCAGCCCCTATATCTGAGCCCCCTGATTATTATATATGGGTGATGTACAGATAATCAGCCCCTCTAGCTGAGCCCCCTGATTATTACATATGGGGATATATCCTGATAATCAGCCCCTATATCTGAGCCCCCTGATTATTATATATGGGGGTATATCCTGATAATCAGCCCCTATATCTGAGCCCCCTGATTATTACATATGGGGGTATATCCTGATAATCAGCCCCTCTATCTGAGCCCCCTGATTATTATATATGGGGGTATATCCTGATAATCAGCCCCTATATCTGAGCCCCCTGATTATTATATATGGGGGATATACAGATAATCAGTCCCTCTATCTGAGCCCCCTGATTATTATATATGGGGGATATACAGATGATCAGCCCCTATATCCGAGCCCCCTGATTATTATATATGGGGGTATATCCTGATAATCAGCCCCTATATCTGAGCCCCCTGATTATTACATATGGGGGATATACAGATAATCAGCCCCTATATCTGAGCCCCCTGATTATTACATATGGGGATATATCCTGATAATCAGCCCCTCTATCTGAGCCCCCTGATTATTATATATGGGGGATATACAGATAATCAGCCCCTATATCCGAGCCCCCTGATTATTATATATGGGGGTATATCCTGATAATCAGCCCCTATATCTGAGCCCCCTGATTATTATATATGGGGGATGCAGGGCTGTGGAGTCGGTAAGCCAAACCTGCGACTCCGACTCCTCAATTTCCCTTACACCGACTCCGACTCCAACTCCACGACTCCGACTCCCACACATATTGCTTATATTTAAGTGAAAAATTTATTGTAGTACAATGTGAACCTCAGACATTTAATCATTTTTATGATCCAATAATCAAGATGTTTAGATAGAACAGAATATATATTGGTGTACTACCCGGTTTTCATTCTTTTTGGTACAGATACGATATGGATAGACAGATATGGATAAATGGATAGATAGAGCAGATTTCTAATCTGCTTTTGCTATTGAAAACATTATCTATGAGCTCAAAAACCTTTCAGGTGATGCAGTTTTTTAAAAAGATGATCAGCTTTTGCAGCTGAAAAACGTATCCTCAAAAAACACAGGAAAAACGTTGTGTGTGTGAATGTAGCCTTAGATCAGGAATATAACAGCCATTTATAGGACATTTCATAACTTTCCCAAACTCCTATGAAAAAATATTCAGCACATCCTGCATTGAATTACTGTACCCAATTTATTATATATTTTAGGAGTCGGAGTCGGTCCATTTTATACCGACTCCAACTCCGACTCCACCAAAATGAGCACCGACTCCGACTCCACAGCCCTGGGGGGGATGTACAGATAATCAGCCCCTATATCTGAGCCCACTGATTATTATATATGGGGGATATACAGATAATCAGCCCCTATATCCAAGCCCCCTGATTATTACATATGGGGATGTACAGATAATCAGCCCCTCTAGCTGAGCCCCCTGATTATTACATATGGGGGATGTACAGATAAATCAGCCCCTCTATCTGAGCTCCCTGATTATTATATATGGGGGATATACAGATAATCAGCCCCTATATATGAGCCCCCTGATTATTATATATGGGGGATGTACAGATAATCAGCCCCTCTAGCTGAGCCCCCTGATTATTACATATGGGGATATATCCTGATAATCAGCCCCTATATCTGAGCCCCCTGATTATTATATATGGGGGTATATCCTGATAATCAGCCCCTGTATCTGAGCCCCCTGATTATTACATATGGGGGTATATCCTGATAATCAGCCCCTCTATCTGAGCCCCCTGATTATTATATATGGGGGTATATCCTGATAATCAGCCCCTATATCTGAGCCCCCTGATTATTATATATGGGGGATATACAGATAATCAGCCCCTATATCCAAGCCCCCTGATTATTACATATGGGGATGTACAGATAATCAGCCCCTCTAGCTGAGCCCCCTGATTATTACATATGGGGGATGTACAGATAATCAGCCCCTATATCTGAGCTCCCTGATTATTATATATGGGGGATATACAGATAATCAGCCCCTCTATCTGAGCCCCCTGATTATTATATATGGGGGATATACAGATAATCAGCCCCTATATCTGAGCCCCCTGATTATTACATATTGGGATGTACAGATAATCAGCCCCTCTATCTGAGCTCCCTGATTATTATATATGGGGGATATACAGATAATCAGCCCCTATATCTGAGCCCCCTGATTATTATATATGGGGGATATACAGATAATCAGCCCCTATATCTGAGCCCCCTGATTATTATATATGGGGATGTACAGATAATCAGCCCCTCTAGCTGAGCCCCCTGATTATTACATATGGGGGATGTACAGATAATCAGCCCCTATATCTGAGCCCCCTGATTATTACATATGGGGGTATATCCTGATAATCAGCCCCTCTATCTGAGCTCCCTGATTATTATATATGGGGGATATACAGATAATCAGCCCCTATATCTGAGCCCCCTGATTATTATATATGGGGGATATACAGATAATCAGCCCCTATATCCAAGCCCCCTGATTATTACATATGGGGATGTACAGATAATCAGCCCCTCTAGCTGAGCCCCCTGATTATTACATATGGGGGATGTACAGATAATCAGCCCCTCTATCTGAGCTCCCTGATTATTATATATGGGGGTATATCCTGGTAATCAGCCCCTATATCTGAGCCCCCTGATTATTATATATGGGGGATATACAGATAATAAGCCCCTATATCTGAGCCCCCTGATTATTATATATGGGGGATATACAGATAATCAGCCCCTATATCTGAGCCCCCTGATTATTATATATGGGGGATGTACAGATAATCAGCCCCTATATCTGAGCCCCCTGATTATTATATATGGGGGATATACAGATAATCAGCCCCTATATCCGAGCCCCCTGATTATTATATATGGGGGTATATCCTGATAATCAGCCCCTCTATCTGAGCCCCCTGATTATTACATATGGGGGATATACAGATAATCAGCCCCTATATCTGAGCCCCCTGATTATTACATATGGGGATATATCCTGATAATCAGCCCCTCTATCTGAGCCCCCTGATGATTATGTATGGGGGCACACCGGCAGCACAGGGGGGTTCCTCGCACGTTACCATGTAGGACACTGATGAGCAGTCCCCTCCTATAGCCGGTAACCCTCATCCTCCTCTTCCTCCTCCTCCTCCCTCCTCCCCGCCGCCGCTGCTGCTGCTATCTGATTCCTCTCCCCTCCCCCTGGGGGTTGGTGCAGCTTGTGTGCAGCACCGCCGTGATCTCCGGCTCCTTCCTCCCGGTGGTGTGGTCCTGCTCGTCCCGCTGTCACCCGATGGGCTTGTCGTCCAGTATCAGTAGCCGGTCCGCCAGCGAGCTCCTCTGAGAGCCGCCCTCCCACTCCGGCAGCATGAGGCCGCTCTTCCGGAGGCTCCTGCGGGTCTCTAACCGATCCATCTTCGCCTTTATCTTCTTCTTCTCGCTGTCCTCGTCCTGCCTGTACTTCGTGTATGTGGCCCCCGGCATAGGTGAGTGTCAGTGCGGCCGGCTGCGGGCAGGGGGCATGGGGACAGCATTGTGCGGGCAGAGGGCCCTGCCACTCCTTTCTGGAGCCGCGGGAATGACATGATGGGTGGCTGCTCCCCTATTAATGACTGGCACTTCATCCATGGACACCTGTTTGTAGATAATGGGCTGCCCATTCCCTGGCACCATAGTGGCAGCTGATGGCACAGGGGACCTCACGTTTATTATGGCTGCACCTTATCATTTCACATTGATGATTGTGCCCTTTGGTTAGTTTTGGGGGCATCAGTGCCGGGGGCATTAGTGCTGGGGGGCACGCTCCGCTCCCATATATTGTCTGTGGGACCCTCGGGTGTAACGCCCGTCTAGGACTACGGTCATATATTACACATGGCGAGGGGGCACGTGTCTATACTGACGGCGCTCAGACAGGGTGGCCCATGTTGTCACTATGGTCATTATTCTAATTGCCATAGTACATGAGTATAGTACATGAGTATTGTGCACCATGTTGCGGTACATTAATTCACGTAACAAGATGAGATGATTGTGGGGTCAGATGATTAGTTGCCCACCTCGTGACCGGAGCCACGGGCTGCAGTCCATACGTAGCAGTATAATGAGTCACCTGATAATCATAAGGCTACTTGTTTGTTTTTTTTGAAGAGTTATTTAGAAGTTTGAGCTACTTTTTTTCTTGCTATTTGGTGCACATATAGATTTCGGGGGGGAAATAAAACCTTCCCCGTCCTGTCGGGGCTTCACTTGTCGTATTTGTTGTAGCTGCTTGTGGAATCATAAGTGGCCACCGTGTGTGCCGCTCGCCATGCCTCTGGGCTGGGATGGCAGCGCCTTATGTTCGGTGTACACTTCTCTCACGGTGACTGTCAGCCACATACATTCAGGAGGCAGATAAGGGACAAGGACCACAGGCCGGTGTGGTCGGCTGCCATGGTATCCCTTCCACCAGAAGGACTGATGGCGGAAATAAAATTGTGGTGACCCTCTGTGTACTATGCAGCTCAGTCATGACCGGCGGATGCCCACCTGCCCGAGGGCACACTTTTGGCCTCTGTGGTGAATGGGTGTCTGTGGCCATGTGATATTATATGCCATATTGCTTAGTGTTTTTAGAAGGATCTCTAAGGCCTCATTCACACACCAGTATTTGTGTGCCAAAACCATGAAGGTCTCCAAAAACAAGACAGGAGTCAATCTTTCACTTATAGTAAGTGTCACCCCTGGCTTTGGCATGCAGGCGCTGATGCAAAATACTGATGTGTGAATGAGGCCTAATCATGAGATTGGACATGTAATTGGGCAGCACCTGACTTTCCGCTTGCCCATGCTGTGATGGGTCTCCTGCATGTTTAGGTTGCTTTTCTATTGATATGATAGAAATTTTTGATATTCTACTGAAATGATTAAACTAATGTGCTAACTGGCTGGATATAGTAGTAAATGGCCTCCAGCAGGACTGTGAGTAATGGGTGAGGGTGGCGTGCTGGTATGGTGGCACCATAGTCGGCGAGGTAGTTTGTTACACCTCATGGAAATGTTGGATGATTATTACTTGAGGGAAAAATGTGTGCTGCCCTGGTCGGGCGTTCAGCCTGGTTCTTTGAGGCAGCTGCGCCTGGTCTGTCTTCACTTTTGCTCCTGGATCCCCTTCCACCTCTTGTGTTTACTATGGTACCCAAAATCACGATGTGACATGAGACCTAATCAGAAGGCGTCATGTGCACAAGCCACAATCGTGACAGCATATGGCTTAGTAACCGCATGAGATGCCGGGATGCTGGTCACAGAAGTGAAGACTACCCTGGCCCGGCTGCCATAGAGGACTGGACCGAATGCAGGACCAGGGCAGCGCAGATCATTTGGTTCAGCTTTAGGTCTCGTTCACACAAAACACATGTCAATGGGTGCGTAAAAAACAGATGACCTAACGCTCACCATGTTCATTCCCATTACAGTTATAAAGATATTGTATTTCACCCATATTAAATTGTTCATGTGAGAGCCAGATGTGCAGAACTGACTCATGGATGGGAAAAATGGAGATACGGATGTTATACGGACTGCAGATGAAAAATTTTCATTTTTTTTTTCCGTCCGTAAAACTGTCAGTTTTGCTTACGCTAGTGTGAATTCAGCCATAATATTACTTTTTCTGAGAGTGATATAGAAATGCGTCCTATGAAAACAAACAGGATAAATATGCGAATATATGACTATTGTTCTAGGTGCCGCTTGACGTCTGTGTGCGGTGGTTGAGTAATTTCATTAGGACTGAAGCCAATGCAAATATCTTTCTGTCAGGAGGTAACTATGTGCCCATTAGTAACCGCTGCGAGGTCACCGACACCGAGACATGGTAGATTCCTGTCAGGTGAGCCCGCTGTAGGATTGTGAAGCTCTGTGAGGAGGGTGCAGTCTGTATTTAGGTCACACGTTTCCTGGTAAATTTCACCTTGCCCTTATGATTTCTCGGACTATACAAACTTTACACTATATGTTCAGAGTTTTTGAAGGTTTTTCTTTTTTTGCAGCAGATGTGCTCCAAAATCTTCTTCAAAAACATGAAAGCTCGTTCTATTCATTTCTTTGGCAAATTCACATTGCTATTTGAGGGGTTTTTTGATTTTCTTTTTCTTGAAGACGTTTTGTAAAATGCCGGGTGGGGGGGGGGGGGGGGGGGGAGTGCATGCCATGTCTTTGAAGCAGATACTGATGAGACCTACTCTAAACTAGCGGTTCATGTCACCTTTTTATTGGACAGTGGTTGAAGTAGGCACTGCCCAAGCAAAAGGTTACAAAAAGAGTGTCCAGAAAAAAAAATTCCAAAACGACTTCAGGGAAAGAAAATTCCTCAAAAAAGTGTTGTTTCCAGAAGCGGTGTGTCTACGTGCCTCCCAAACCTTCCAATTGAACATAACTTTGTAGAGGAGGGCCACCAGCTTGGTGTACATTGTCACCTGGGTGCATTGCGCTTTCTCTAAAATGCAGTGGAGTTATGAAAGGTGACTTGGCACAGAGAACAAGCATTATTTTGGGTATCTAAGGCTATGTGCACACAGAGGTTTCTGGTGTGTTTTGTCTGTCAAAAATAACATGATTTTTCAAGCGTAAACTGCTCCTTCCAGGTGGCGTCTGTCATCAACCGTTTTCGTCAGCATTTTGTTATCATTTTTATATTTTCTGTGGTCAAATTACTCACGTTTTTTAAAAATCCTTGAAGCATTAAATAAAACACTACAGCTTTATGAGGCAAAAAGACTTCCAAAAACTCTTTAAAACATGTCTTTATGGTGTTTTTGTAGCCAGCCTATTGACTTCTATTTCTATTGTAAACGTATGGATCGGCTTCATAGTGGTAAAAGCCTGGAGAATTGACGTCGTCTTTTTTTTTTTTTTAAGTTGTGTTTTTGAAAACCTGAAGTTAATTAAACGTGATCAAAAGCCTGAACCTATGAACAGCAATTTTGTTTCTCAAAAATAAATGGGAAGATACTTCTAACAGGCTATTGATTATGCACATTTTACTAGTCTCCAAACATAGTATTGCCTTTCTTTGGAAAAACCCGAAACCCCCACAAATTAATGAAATTATAGACAAACTTGACCTTCATCATGCTTTTGAATTGAAATTTGCGAATATGCATGATCAATTTGCTAAATATTCTAGGAAATGGTCTAGATGGCTGGAGTTCTCTTAAGTCTTCACCCAAAGTGCACCTGCCTAAGGCCCCTTGTGTTTGGGTCTTTGGAACATATATATTAATATATTATATGCTTAAATACCTACCTTTGCAATAATTCACTGCATAATATGCTTCTGCATTAACTTGTTTCATTTTATGTCTTTATATTTGGACTTTATTGTCCTTTTTCCTTCTTTCCCTTTACATTTTTCCCTCCCCATTTATTGAAACTCAAATAAAACATTTGGAAAACAAAAATAAATGGTAAGGGTGGGTGCACACTGTCAGTAATTGGCAGCGCTTTGGATGCAGCACGTTCGCTTGTTCCAAAGCGCTGCCGGCTTTTGACCGCAGGTGAATCCGCATGTGTTCAATGAACCGTGCACAATCACCGCGTCCAATACACTGTATGGGTGACGTTTATCTTACGGAGACTCGGGTCTCCACAAGATAAATTGACATGCTGCGGTCTTAAAAGACGCGCCGCATGTCTGTGTTCGTGGGTCAACTTCGGGTATCGGTGCACACAGTAGGCATGGGATTTCTTGAAATCCCATCCACTCTGCTGTAACATCTAGATGCTGTGGATGTACGTAGCGTCCAACCAGCAGTGTTTACTGATCGACGGATTGTGGGCATATACCCTAAGAATTTTTCTCGTTTTTTTTTGTTTTTGTTTTTTTTTCTCAGTGCTATATGGTATATATATTTTTTTTTTTTTAATGAAAAGACTCCTCGAAAAAAATCTGTGTGCACCTACCTTCTGATGTATATGGAGTTTGTTTCGGAGGGCTTTTTTTTAACAGATCAGATTCGAAAAAGCTTGATGTGCTCTTCCTATTTTCTATTCGTATGTTCAGTCATCTGAGGAAAAAATAAAAGTGTATGTCACTTCTTTCATGCGTCTCCTGATGAATTCTACACCATACTAGAAAGTGGCAAATGGAAAGGTTGCAAGAAAACCTTCAGGGAAAAACAAAACAAAACACCATTCCAAATTGTTTCAAAAATGCTTCAAAACCAATTGAGGTAATGAAAAAAATCCTCCTAAAACTCCCCTAAGGCCGGGGTCACACTTGCGAGTGTGATGCGAGATACTTGCGCATCAATACCCGGCAGTGCCGCCGGCACTTGGGACCGGAGTGTGCGGCTGCATGTATTTCTGTGCAGCAACACACTCCGGTCCTGAGTGTCGGCGGCAGTGCTGGGTATTGATGCGCAAGTTTCTCGCATCACACTCGCTAGTCTGATCCTGGCCTAAGAGGAACATTTCCATAAGTGATTTCTACTACATGGTAATGGTTGGATGACACACACATAGTGGGCTATGCTGCTGGAGTAAATCGATTCTTCAATAATGATGCTAAAAAGTTTTTTGTTTTTTTTTATATGCACATTGCACACCATACCGGAGTCTTTATCAAGGGAGAAAAACTAAACCCAAATGAGAAAACTAATTTCTCTTAAAACTCCCTAAAAAACCAAGCATTTTCTGAAGTCCGGTCGGTCATGTAATATGGTCCTCTAATGACCAAAGTACTACCAGTATCATCATTTATACTGGACAATTATTGGAAACCAAGAGCGCTCTTTTTTTTTTTTTTGGTCACCAGAAAATCAAATGCTCGTTTGTCGGGTGAGATTTCTAAGCTTGTTTAATGATCCTTGTTCTCGGTGGCACATAGTCTAGTGTGAAATCTGACCTGTGCTGCCGAGAACAATAAAATTCTGTGCACAGAACGATTGTATTAACAATCATTCTGTGCTTATTCAAATGTGGTCGGCCTGTCTAAAGAGACTAATAAATGAGTGTGAAGGAGTTTGCATGTAGCCGATCAGTGGTCATGTAGCAGCCTCAGATCGGCACGTGAAAACCCACCAATGTGCTGGAGTTATAAATGGTGGCTTCTCTGTTCTCTTTTTGTTGTATATTACTTTTTTAGAGCACAGTATTGCAGCAGAGGTACCGGTACTTCCACAAAGAGCTTTTTTCAGTTCGATTTTTAGTTCATATTCCACGCCCACAATCCTCCCATTGCTAGCAATAGTAAGTCTGCGTTGGCGTTTATATGGTTGTTTTTTTTTTCTGCTGCTATTTAAAAAACCGATTTAGGCCCTGTACTGTCGCCATGTGCCTCTTAGGCCTGTTTCACACTTCAGTTTTTTGATGTCATAAAAAAACGGATCCGCCATTTTTTTTTTTTTGGCGGATCCGTCTTTTCCCCATAGACTTGCATTAGCATGCGATTTTAAACGCAGGCGTGCGCATGTCCTGCGTTCCCATAGACTGTAATGCATAATTTTGTGGCATTCCGTGCGCAAGCGTACCCATGTGTTTTTTTGACGCCGTTGGACGGACCCAAAAATGCAACAGGTTGCGTCGGGCGCGCCTAGGCGCACACTGCAAAGAAACGCATGCGCACGAAAACACATACGAGCACGTGCAAACGCTAGACCATGCGCCCGCCATGTTAAACATAGGGGTGCATGCGCATGGGCGCGCACGATGCGTTGTGCTAAAAAACTCTAATGTGAAACCAGCCGTACTGGGGCTGGGAGTGTTGCAAATGTTTCCAAAGTAAGGTTTATAAAAACGAATGTAATAGTGTAGTTATCCTTGAATATTAGTTCAGTGTGCCACCTACACATTCACCAGCCATCTGCAAGCCTTCCATTATCCGGATGATGGGCTGCGCGTGGTGGTGCATGGCTGTAGGTGGCATACATGTGCTGCTTCACATAATCATGGTTTGGGTACGGTATTTGTTTCATTTTGAGAGTGGTGACTGCTTGTATTGTGCAGGACAGGTCTCTGCTTACTCTACTTTTATGTAGTTGTATGTCTAGTTTGTGACTTGGATATTGGGTGCATCCAATGACTGCACTTGTACAGGATGTGGAGTGTGAGCTTCCTGTGTGCTACATAATTGTCTGTGGGATTCTCTAAAAATGTGAGTAATTTGCTCTGTCTCAGCAAGACTTGTGGGTGACTGATGGTTTTTGCTTCCTTTCTCAATGGGAAATGTATGAGTTGCAGGAAGTGCAGCCTCCAACCTCTTTTGGAAATGATGGCTTATTAAAGGAATATTCCTTAGTTTATTACTCATTTATTATTCATTACATAGCATATTAAAGATTGCTTTGTGGGCAATGTGCTCATTGCTATATCTTTTATTTTTTTCATACCTCCCAGGGCTGTTTCTTGTGTGAAGCCGCCCATACTCCTTCTATAAAGTCGGCCGACATTTATTCCTCCTGACCCCACTATGTACATGCATGAGCTCTTCAGATGAATGTGCAAGCATACTCAATGGTGAGAGTGGAATAGGTTCGTGTCAGACACGTCTGACAGCAGCTCTTCTAGCAGGAGAACAAAAGTATGGGACCGTGTAAAGTTCAGCATGCCAAATCTTTTTTTTTTTTAATTTTTTTTATTTTTACCCCCCATAAATTGTCTTTTGGCAGGCTATCATATAATTGTCCGCTATTCCATTCAAGCACCGCTGGTTCATCCAACTTTGCTCTCATGTATATGGGCACTTTGAATGTGCCATAGTTTATGTGCGGTACCTTTCTTCCTATACTATAAAGCGATGAGTGATGGGACCATGGACGCTCCTTGAAGATATAGTTCCAGTTCATTGGGACCAATAGCCTTTTTGTTACAGCGGGCGCTAAGAGCTGCTGTGACACCCTTAAAGAGAGACATGACTTTTAATAGCAACATTAAAAATATCTAAGATCAAAAATAAAATAAAAAGGGGGGAAGGGGGAGGACACAGGTCTAGGTGTTTCAGGCTCACAAGCCCTTAGACTTCCAGGCTTGTGGGCCTGAAGGACGTAGAGCTGTGTCCCCACATGTTGTCCCCCCCTTCCCACCTTTTTATTTTTTATGTTTTTTGATCTTAGATATTTTTAATGCTGCTATTAAGTCATGCTTTGATATTTTTACCTTTTCTGGATGCTGGAATTTCTTTCCTCTTGCTGTTCCTGCTCAGAAGTCGGTCTTGAGTCCATGCACCTCTTCATTTTAAAGAGGTAACATTTTTTTCTGCAGTTGGTGAGCCGATCTCCCTTCCCCCTTCCCCCTCTCACACATGGTAGAAATGATGGTACCCTTAATAATCGAGCCTTTGGGGTTCACATCAAAGAATAACATGGATTTTCTGAAACATTGCTGTTTCAGAAGTTGGCTTTATAAAGGCCTAAGTAGTGCAGGCATATTACAGGGATGCCGTTCCTTTGTGCCTTGTATTATTGCGGTTCAGTGAGTGGCATCACAATGTAATACTATGAGAGCACAGGTATCTCGGTCACATTACTTCCTCCTTATTAATCGCATTTCATTCATTTTTATCACTGTGCACTGAGAAATTCCACATAGTAATGAAGCATTCTCCTGAAACTAGATGCAGCGAGATAGAGATCTGTGTGCTCCCATGGTGACTTAGTCATCTTTAGTTTTCTAAGCTCAGTGAACTTTAGGAGACAATGGATGAGAGATGTATTTATGAGCAATACCGGGAGGTTACTGGCTGATGTCATGGCGTTGGTAAAGCACGGTATTGCTCTTACAGAAGCTGTCCACTTCCTTCCTTCATTTCTACTCTGCATTGAAGAACCTCGCCATGGCTAACGACCAAACTAATTTACGGAGTCATTAGTGAGCAATACTGACCCTTATCTAATTGGAGAACTTCTTTCTCATCTTGGCAATGAACCATGTGGCCGAGGAGGCAATGATCATACAAATATTCTGTTGGAAGCCTAACATTAAAATGTTGTCTTGTGTTAATGTCAGCTATCATTGTTAGTGCACTAAAATGAATTGTTTTTTTTTTTTTTTTCCCTGGAACCAGTATTTTTACCCAGAACTAGAATATGATCATCTAATTACCAAAGTAATACTAGCACCATTACTGTCAGGGGTGATCCATCTGGCTCTTATGGGGCCTTTGGAGAGAGGACCCAATTGGGATGGCCATACACCCTAGATGGCTTTCAGCCCAGCCACATGCTCTGGTTTCCATTATTATTTTTTTTTGTATGAGAAATTAAATATAAAGGGTGCAGGGCTCCCATGCATGGCGGGGACTAACCCACTGTCAGACGTCTCTAGTGGAGGCTTATCTCCTGTGATGCCATAAGGATTGCCCATATAAAAATGTAAAATCTGACCCTTCATTTCCCTGACATCTCAATACTCATTAGATAGTTGGGCAGTCTTGCTGACATCGGTGGGTTTGGCAGTCGAGCTTTAGTTGCCACAGTCCCCATTTTAAAAAGGTAGGGATAGCCTTCTCCATAATGGGCTATAATATTAGACAAATAAGTAGAAATGTACAAAAGAAGTGGATCTTGTACCAGATGTGTTACATATCTGTCACAGATGTGAAGACTTGTGATGGTGTCAAGCAGAACCTGTGAAACATCCAGCAACGAGTTTGACTATATTATTGGTCTCTCTGCTGCTCACCCGGGGATACTTTTCGTTTTATCTGTGTAATTCAGTGGTGGGATCCTTGGTCTGCCAAGGACTATTTGGATATTTATACCATCCTGGGGGAGGGGGGCATACAAATCGCACGCTAAGGGCCCCGTCACATACAGCGAGATTGCTGATTTTGTGACTCATCAGCGATCTCTCCAGCGATACCGCTGTGTGTGACAGGGATCAGCAACCGGCCACCCTGCCGGGTATCGCTGATCGTACAGGATTGTCCTGGGCCGTTTTTTGATCGTTGGTCTCCCACTGCCCAGCACACATCGCTGCGTGTGGCAGCGAGAGACTAGCGATCAGCGACGCTGGTATCCAACGTAAACATCGGGTAACTAAGAGTGGCGCGGCTCTTAGTTACCCGATGTTTACGTTGGATACCAGCATGCACACTGGTATCTAGGGTAAACCGTGGGTATCCAAGAGCCGCGCCACTCTTAGTTACCCGATGTTTACGTTGGATACCAGCTTGCTCGCTGGTCCTGATCGCTGGAGGGGCTGTCTAACGATGTCCCAGCGATCCCATCCATGTCGGATCGTTGGTGGGATCGCTGGGACATCGTTATGTGTAACGGGCCCACAAAGTACGTCCTGACACTGGTATCGGTTTCAGGATGTAATCTTTCATTGCATGCACCTTGGCGTTCACGTGCTCACGGAGCAAGAAGACGTTGAAGGGCCGTCAGAACACAGCTGCTGGTCCAAGCAATGCGGTCCCCAGGAATCTGCCTGGGGGCTGGATAAAAAGTCATCGTGGGCAATAATAGGGCCATGAGTTTGGGGTTCCCCAACCCTGGTGTAATTCAAATACTCCTCTTAGATGCCTTTCATTGGTTTAATAGAAAGCTTTTCAAACACCTCTGTTCCTTCGCCAGGCTCGCTACCACTTCACGTGTTTCTTAGTTCTCTTGTTATGGTAACTGATGGAGAAAGCGTGTATTCAACTTCTCCTATGAGCAAATAAAAGGTGTCCCTTTAACAACAAACCTTCTGCTGTGACACTCGCCTGCTATCTCTATAACAATCAGAATACATTCAGATGAATGGCTGCCCTCAATTGATGGACCAGCACATAGGGCATTGCCATAGCAGAGAATCTATCAAAAAAGTATGCCAAAAGGCCATTTTATTTTTCTATTAGCTATGGGCATATATCCCAAGGATGGGGAATGCTCACAATTAATTTGTGAATGGAGTCCTATACCGATGGGTCTTACTATTTAGTGCTAGGTATACACATGAAGGCTGAGAGTTAACTGTGGCGATATATAGGACATGTCTCACATTCCTGCATTATTAGACTTCTTGTTTTTCACGTTGTCCAGCTGTCATTGTGCCTCTTGGCTTTGGTCTGCCCTATGAAATTGCCACCTCCACGTCTGTCTCATGAGAAAGCTGATACCCTTCATTAGACTATTGTGTGGTTCACAGCTATTCTGTCTTGATGACGTACACCTTCTGTCACTTGGGATCTGTGACATGGCTTGTTTCTGACTTGGCATTTGTATTGCCTTTATAATGTTCTTGGCCATTAATTATTTATTCCCTTCCCGTTGCTTATATAGCACCAATTGTATACTGCCAAAGATTTAACATAATGGGTGCTAAAGGTTTTTTTTTGCCTCCCTAATGGATATGATATTAATAATGTTTCCATGTTGAAAGCAGGGCAGTGTCTGTATCGATTCAGTTGTCATGTTCATTCTGATAGCATTAGAAAATTACCATGATCTTGAGAGCTGATTCAGTGCCCGACACACATCCGTTTGCATATGGGGAGAAAGATGCATATGGAATCTTATATCTACATTTTGGAATAAAATTTATTATCCTGGAAGCTGGAAGTTTTCTTTTTTCCTGTCTACAATCAACTTTCGTTTGGATCCAGATGAGGTTCCGTGCTCCGACTGTGGTTGGTGAGCTGGCTAGAGCTTTTTTTCAGCCCGCTTTTTATGTGTGTTCCTCGGCTCCCCCAAGTCTCCAGAGGTTTGGAAATGCATTTTCTCATTTCTCTCTAGAGTGAATGGCACGCTCTGGTGATTTATTGGTGTTTTTATATTTTCCTTGGGCACTAGTTTGCATTTTTCTTATTACTGGCTTCAGACCATGTATTGTGTGCAAAGTTTCCATAGACCTAATCAGCACTTATTTATTTTTTCTTTAAAAGAGGCTAGACCCACACAGCATGGGATATAACACAGAAAGAAGATGATTTACACAGATCAGATAGAGCATTAAAACCACCAGTGAAGAGAAAAACATTTGTCAAGGGATGGGCTATAATAAGCAACCATAAAAACTTGTGTTGGAAACAGGAAAAATGGGCAGTCGTAATGATCTGAGAAACTGACAAGGACCAAATCATGATTGCTAGAAGACTTTGTCAAAGCATCTTGAAAACATTGAGGTTTGTGGGATATTCCTGATATGAAATGCTTAGTACCTTCCAAAAATGCTCCGAGAGCGAACTGGTGATCGGGTAATGGGCACCAAAGACTCCACAAAGCATGTGCGGGGCTAGGACTAGCCTGTCTTGTCAGATCCCCAGAATTGCTACTGTAGCACAGATTGATGAAAGCGTTATTGCTGGATACAACATTGTATAACAACTTGCTGTGCGTGGGTCTGTGTATATGCAGACCGGTCAGAGTGCCTAAGTTAATCCCTGTTTATCTCCAAAAGCACGTGCAATGGGCACACGAGCTTCACAACTGGGCCATAAAGAAAGGAAAGAGTTGGTTTGGGCTGAAGAGTCACATGTCCAGGTGCATGTGTTTCGCTTGGTAAGAGGTGGCACCAGATTTCAGTATGAGGCTGGGGTCACGCATGCGAGAAACTAGCACGAGTCTCTCGTCTCAATACCCGCCACTGCCGCCAGCACTCGGGAGCGGAGTGTGTGGCTGCATGTATTTCTGTGCAGCCACACACTCCGGTCCTGAGTGCCGGTGGCAGCGCCGGGTATTGAGATGCGAGACTCATGCTAGTTTCTCGCAAGTGTGACCCCGGCCTGAGAGGAAAACAAGCAATGTTCTACTGAGAAATATTTGTCCCTGGCATTCATATGACTGTTACTTTACTAACCACCTGGACTTTGTAGCAAAGTGCACTACTTCATAGCGGTGGTGTTCCCTAATATCCAGGTCGTGTTTCAGCAGGATAATGTTTTGATCGTATCAAAATTGCACATATAAATTTATGGGTTCATGAAACCGTGAACAGCACATGGATGGCATCCCCATAATAATAATAATAAATTTTATTTTTATAGCGCCGACATATTCCGCAGCACTTTACATTTCAGAGGGGATTTGTACAGACAATAGACATTACAGCATAACAATAATCACATACAGTAGATTATAACAATGCAGTCTGTGTACTGTCTATGATTAACATTGCACAGATAGGAGATGCTTTACAATTTATTAAATTTGAGAAAATCACTGCTGACACATTGATCAAACTCAGATGCTAAACACTGATGAAACTCGGATTGTTTTATGCGTACGTGAAAAATCATGGATGTCTGAATGAGGCCTCCCACGTGCTCAATGAAAGCATGTGTTGGAGAAACTACACTGCTCAAAAAAATAAAGGGAACACTTAAACAACATAATGTAATTCCAAGTAAATCACAGTTCTTTGAAATTAACCTGTTCAATTATGAAGCAACACAGATTGTGAATCAATTTCTCCTGCTGTTGTGCAAATGGAACAGACAACAGGTAGAAATGATAGGCTGGCAAGACAACCCCCATAAAGGAGTGGTTCTGCAGGGTGACCACAGACCATTTCTCTGTTCTCATCCTTTTTTGGTGGTTGTTTGGTCACTTTTGCATTTTGTTATTGCGCTCACCCCTAGAGGTACTGTACAGTAAGTAGCATGAGGTGGAGTCTACTTCCCACAGAAGTTGCTCAGGTAGTGCAGCTCATCCAGTATGGCACATCAGTGAAAGCTGTGAAAAGAAGTATACAGTTGTGCTCAAAACTTTACATACCCCAGCAGAATTTTTGCTTTCTCGGCCTTTTTTCAGAGAATATGAATGATAACACCAAAACTTTTTATCCACTCATTGTTAGTGGTTGGTGAGGCCATTTATTGTTGTCAAACTACTGTGTTTTCTCTTTTTAAATCATAATGACAACCCAAAACATCCAAATGACCCTGATCAAAAGTTCACATACCCTGGTGATTTTGGCCTGATAAAATGCACAGAGTTTGACACAAATGGGTTTGAATGACTACTTTAGGTAACATCCTCACCTGTGACAAATGCCAGGAAAATTGTTCGGGATGCAAAGAAAAACCCACAAATAACATCAGCTGAAATACTGGACTCTCTGAAAACTAGCGGTGTGGCTGTATCAAGATGCACAATAAGGAGGCACTTGAAGAAAAATGGCACAGGTCACAGGTGAGGATGTTACCTTTAGTAGCCATTCAAACCCATTTGTGTCAACTTCTGGCATGTTATCAGGCAGAAATCACCAGGGTATGTGAACTTTTGATCGGGATAATTTGAATGTTTTTGGCTGTCATTATGATTTAAAAAGAGAAAAAACAGTAGTTTGACAATAGATGGCTTCACCCAACCACTAACCATGAGTGGAGAAAATGTTTTGGTGTTATCATTCATATTCTCTGAAAAAAGGCAGAGAAAGCAAAAATTTAGCCAGAGTATGTAAACTTTTGAGCACAACTGTAGCGGTGTCTATTAGCACAGTCTCCAGAGCATGGAGCAGATACCAGGAGGCAAGCCAGTATACCAGAAGATGTGGAGGGGCTGTAGGAGGGCAACAACCCAGTAGCAGGACCGCTACCTCTTCTTTTGTGCAAGGAGGAACAGGAGGAACAGTGCCAGAACCCTGCAAAATGACCTCCAGCAGGCCAATAACATCCATGTGTTTGCTCAAACTGTCAAAAACAGACTTCAGGAGGTATTGGAGGCCTGATGTCCACAAGTGGGTGTTGCGCTTACAGCCCAACACCGTGCAGGGCGATTGGCATTTGCTAGAGAACACAAAGATTGGCAGATTCGATATTGGTGCCCTGTGCTCTTCACGGCTGAGAGCAGGTTCACACTAAGCACATGTGACAGACTTGACAGAGTTGCCGTGGAGAACGTTCTGCTGCCGGCAACATCCTCCAGCTTGGCTGGTTTGGGTGGGTCAATAATGGTGTGTGTGGGGAACATTTATTTGGAGGGTCGCATAGCCCTCCATGTGCTAGCCAGAGGTACCTGGACTACCTTAGGTACCAGGATGAGATCTGAGACCATATGCAGGTGGATCAGGCTGTGGGTTCCCTCTAATGCATGACAATGCTGCCTCATGTGGCTGAAGTGTGTCAGCAGTTCCTGCATGATTAAGGTATTGATGCTATGGACTGGCCTGCCCGTTCCCCAGACCTGAATCCAATAGAGAACATCTGGGACATCCATGTCTTGTTCCATCCACCACAATGTACCACACTGTCCAGGACTTGACTGATGCATTAATCCAGGTCTGGGAGGAGATCTTTCAGGAGAACATCCGCCGGCGACTCATCAGGATCATGCCCAGGTGTTGTAGGAAGGTCATTCTGGCACATGGAGGCCACACACACTACTGAGCATCGTTTCCTTGTTTTGAGGCAATTTCCGCTGAAGTTGGATAAGCCTGTAATTTGATTTTCCACTTTGATTTTAAGTATCCAAATCCAGACCACCATGGGATATTAGTTTTGATTTGCATTAATCATTTTTATGTTTAACTGTTCTCAATGCAGTACAATATGTAATGAAAAAAGACTTGCAACTGGGATATTTCATTCAGTGATATCTAGGATGTGGTATTTTAGGGTTCCCTTTTATTTTTTTTGAGGAGCCCTTTTATTTTTTTGAGCAGTGTATTTTGATCAGTGGATTAAACGCATAATAAAGGATCTGATTCCAACATATTGATGCCTGATATCACAGGGCTCCTGGTGCTCATACATCTTTGGATCAGTGCTGTTTTTGATATAGTGTGTGTAGGGAATAAGCTCAGTAAAGATAGGGTCACACGACGGATGGTTTTAATGATTTTGGCTGATCAGTATTCTCATGTACACACTTCCCAGCACATGATGTGGAGTGTATCTGCAAGGGTTAATTTATCTCCTCACACTTGATCTAGCTCTCAACATCTGTGATACACTATAAAGTGAGCATAAATCACACCCCGACCCCGTTCCACCCCATCATGCTGCCACAACTCGTCTTATTTCTGATTATAACATTTTATAAAATTTAATGAAAATGAGTTAAGAAGACACGGGGGGTGATGAGTCGCCGAAATATGCTTCTGTTTGACCATCACAAAAGTCACAAACTTGCTGAAAGGCTTCTTTAGCGCATACAAGGACCAAACTTATTAAAGTTTAAATCTTTAATATATAAAAAGTACAGTGCTTACAAGAAAAGATATAAAAATAAAACAACACCCAAATATTCAAAACCATTATAAAATAAAAAGGGATAAATAACTAATTCTTAACAGTTTCCATCTAAAGTTATTCTTCTGTTTCTTCTTCTGAGAGAAGGATAAATTGAATGTGGTTCACAACTGGCACAGGCCGATCGACATATGTGAACACCGTTTCATTGTGTAACCCTTCCGTTTTTCTGCCTGGTCCTGGGGTTACATTTCCAGGACGTCCTAGATTATAATATTAAAACTGCTGCTCTGTGACTGGACTAATTTAGGGACAAGCAGCTTGCATTTTAAACACTTTGGGTCTCCACTCCCCACTTCCATATTGTAAATATCCAGCCTGTCCACTCTTTGACACTCAGACTCGAGAGGGTGAGATGTCATGACTGACACCGTCAGTAGTCTTCCAGGAGACACCCTATGGTTCTGAGTTCCTGTAGTAAGAGTAAAGAGCAGTTATACTTTGTGTAGAGACAGTCCTGTGAATGGCAGAATGTACCTAATGTTACTTTAGTGATGTTATAATTTCTCTTACAAGTATATACCCATCTGCACATTATAATGTTAGGCCATATTCAAACATGTTTTTCTAGTGCATGAATTTCCCTTAACCATTATAATCTCTGGAACTATTCACATATCCATCCTGAAGTCGGCTGTCAGTCAGTGCAGGGGTGTGGTTACAACCGCCACTCACTATGCACGGAGCGGTAGCTGGCGTCTTGTCGGCCCGCCCCATGACTGAAAGCTTGAGGCTGCCAGGAGGAATAAAGTTCATTTTCTTCTGGCAGAGGGGCTCTCAATGCAGGTGCTGGGCATCTTTAGAACATTGTTAACCTGCATATTAATCACATATCTGCAGGTTAATAATGTGTTTTTTTTTACATGACAGGTTCCCTGTAACTACTGATGAGGCAATGATGGTAAAAACTGAAACACTGATCAAACACTAATGGAAATTGTATGAAAAACACAAGGTATTTTGTTGGCTTCATGTTTGTGATTGACTGCAATGTTTGATCATAGGAAATTACTTATATTCCACAGGCTGTAATATTCACACCCACTAGTTTTATTTGAGAAATGGATTCCTTTCCTCATTGCTTACTGATTGATTGCTTATTTTTTTTCCAAAAGAATTCCTGGAACTACCATAATACTGGAAGAATCAGAGCAGTATTATTTTTATATATTTATCTCTTTATGTATGTTGCGTATATGGTGCCAACATATTCCACAGCGCTGTACAGCTTGTCATTACTCACGGATTTGAATCTAGGACCACATTGCTAACCACTGAGCCACTACAACAGGACTAGTGATCCTATGGATGCAGAAGCAGTTCAGAGGTCTGGTGTTAGAGGACTTCTATTAGTTAGCTGAGAATCACAAACTAGACATCATCTTCTGATTCTTTACTGGTCTCGCGTCAGCTACGTGGAGTGCTTGGATGGATCTTCTGGTTATGCATGTGCCCCGCTTCTCCCGCTCTAAAGTCTATAGTGCTGAATATACAAAGACAGTGAAGTTCAGTTCTGGGCATAGCTATGTTAGTGTCTTAGCGTTAAGCTGGTAAGTGTGTTCAAATAAGGATAAAGGCAGAGGCCTCTGGCGGTGCCACAGCATAAAAAATCTAGCGCCCTCGCTGATTTTTTTTTTTTTTTTTGTCAGAGCGTTACATCTTTCACTGCTCTCTATCAATCTGGGTTATAGCAGTCCAAAAGACAGTAACCGTACGTCAGAAAACTTATGCTTTATTCTGTTTCCATAAGGCCTCTTTCACACTTCAGTTTTTTACAATCAGTCACAATCTGCCAGGTTTTGAAAAAAACGGATCCTCAATTTTCTTTTGAGGATCCGTTTTTTTTCCCCATTGACTTCCATTAATGGCGGATTGTGACGGATTGCTGTCCGTTGCATCCGTTTTTTTTGAGGATCTGCCAAAAGTTGCTGTCCGTCACCATCCTCAAAGATTTCAAAACGGAGCTTGCAACGTTTTTTTCTCTGGCGGATCCTCCAGACACTCATTTAACTCGAAATTGTTTCTGGGTGCCAGACAAAAAAAATTTCTCCCTCTCCCTCTCCCTCTCCCTCTCCCTCTCCCTCTCCCTCTCCCTCTCCCTCTCCCTCTAAATTTCCTCATTTTCAGGATCCGTCTAAAAACGGATCCTGTGCCATCAGTTGAGAACGGATCCGCTTGTCTGACTTTTTGGCGGATTTGAACTGATGCAAAAAACTGAAGTGTGAAAGAGGCCTAAAATGAGTAACAAGAATAGATAGTATGTAAAAAAAATGGGTTCAAGAGAAGAACTAAAAGTCCCATAGGAGAAATAAATGGTTGGCCCCCACCATTTCTTACTCATAACCTAAGTAATAAGTGAGAAGTACATTTATTTCACATAAGAGGCTTATAGTTCTTCTCTTGGACCCCTTTTTTGACATACTATCCTTGTTATTGATTTTATGGATACAAAGCGAAACGTGCGCGTCGGGGCAGAGGGACTGGGCTTTCGTTTACAGTTATTTAGCCACCAGGATCCAGGTAATGTGTCCGTGATCACTAATTCCCCCATGCTTATGGTAGCGTTTATGTGCTAGTTTATAAGAGAGATACAGCGGTTAGTCATGAGTCTTAGTAATCTAAAGACATTATATGTCTATTTAAATGCACAGTAGAATGGACATTTAATAGTGTGCGATGATGCAATTTTTGGTACAATATATTTCAAGGCATTGAGATACCTGATTAATGTTAATCTGTTATAGATTTTTAAATGGTAAATGTGTCACTTTGCTTTAAATTTACTCTATGGCTACTCTATATACTAATCAGAACTCATGGAACTATTTTTGAACATGGCACTTACCAGGTGGCATAAATTATCTTAGACCCATTGTCCCTCTTCTTTTTGTTCCTAAACCTTTCTTACTTTTAACATGTATATGGATGGATTAATAAAGATTTAGATTTATATTTTTATATCATATATGTCTCACTCTCTTTTCTTCAAAAAAAACAAATGGATAGTTTTTTGAAGCATTTGATTTTGGGATACAAAATAAAGCATAAGTGTTTTGACAAAGCTGGAGCTGCCTTTTTTTTGGACTGCTATACTTGCTGTAGATTTGGTATCCCATGCACGTGTTGGACAGGTGAATTTGTTATCCAATTTATCCTGAGGTTTAATGAACACCAGCACCACATCCTCATGCATCACTGGTCCTAATAAGATGCCAATTATTGTCGGGTGAGTACACGGTGGTGATATTAGGGGAACCCTAAGCATAAGCTGAGCCAGAGAACAGCGGTGACCAGTGAAACAGATGGAAAGATAACTGAATAAAGCAAAACTGCAAGGGCACCTGATCATCTTTGCTGTGGTCGTCAGCACTTAGCGATAAAGGCAGAGGGCTCCCTATCTGAATGAACGTACCCAAAAGTCCATCAAGGAAGTCCAAATTAGTATGGTTGCAGTGCACCTACCAGAACTGTTGTTGTGATTACTTGGTGTGCATAGAGTCTATAGATGTACACAATTCATCTTTCTATCTACAGTGGGTGAAATAAGTATTGAACACATCACCAATTTTCTAAGTAAACATATTTCTAAAGGTGATATTGACATGAAATTCGCACCACATATCAGTAACAACCCATCCAAAACGCACAAGCAAAGAAATCTAACCATAGAAGTCCATATATTAAGTTATATGTAATAATGAGAACAGACACAGGGAAAAGGTATTGACCAAACTAACCGAAATGTATTTAATGCTTAGCACAAAAGCCTTCGTTGGTGATGACACCTGAAAGATGCCTACAATGGGGAGAAACTAGTCACATACATTGCTCAGGTGTGATTTTGGGACATTTTTTCCACACAAACTCTCTTCAAATCCTAAATGTTACATGTGCTCCTTGTACGAACTCTGACCTTTAGTTCCTTCCATAATTTTCAATTGGATTCAGGTCCGGTGATTGGCTGGGCCATTATAGCAGCTTTTTCTCTCTCTGAAAGCGATTGAGTTTAGTTGGCTGTGTGTTTGGGATCATTGTCTTGCTGAAATTGCCATCTTCATCTTGGTTCTGGTAGATAGCAGCAGATTTTTATCAAGAATGTCTTCGTACATTTGTTCATTCATCCTTCCCTCAAGCATATGAAGTTTGCCCTTGCCGTATTCTGAACAACAGCTTCACACCATGATGTTCCCACCTCCAAACTTTATTGTTGGATTGATAGTCATGGGCTGATATGCAGTGTCTTTTGTCCTTCAAACATGGTGTGTATTATGGTATCCAAAAGAGTGGTCTGTGACCAGACTGTATTCTCCCAGTATTTCACAGCCTTGTCTAAATGTTGTTGAGCAAACCTTAAAAGCGCTTGAGCATGCTTTTTGTTCAGGAATGGAGTCTTGCGTGGTGAGCGTGCATACAGGCTATGGGGGTTGAGTACTTTTATTTTTATTATGCATTTATATAGCGCCATTTATTCCATGGCACTTTACATGTGAAAAGGGGAAATATAGATAAGTATAATAAACATGTGTAAGACAAGGGACACACAAGTACATAAGGAGAGGGGACCCTGCCCGCGAGGGCTCACAGTCTACAGGGATTGGTGAGGATACAGTAGGAGAGGGTAGAGCAGGTCATGCTGTGGTAGACCGAGGATCATTGCAGGCTGTAGGCTTGTCGGAACAGGTGGGTCTTCAGAGTACTTATTGTTTTCTTTGAAACAATTGTACCTGGTGTTTCCAGGTCTTTCTGTGGTCCATGGCTCTTGGAGAACTCTTCTGCGAATTCTTTTCACTCCTCTGTCTGAAATCTTGCGGGGAGCACCAGATCATGGTCGCTTTATTGAGAGATAGTGTTCTTTTCACTTAGATTATGGCCCCAACAGTGCTCACTGGAACCTTCAGTAGTTTAGAAATTCTTCTGTAACCAATTCTTATGCCCTCAGTATGTTTTGCAACAATAAGGTTGTGAAAGTCTTGAGACAGCTCACTGTTTTTACCTATCATGAGATGTTTCTTGTGTGGCACCTTGGTAATGAAACACCTTTTATATAAGCCATCAGTTGAATCAGAGTATAGAAAGCAATCCTGCCACTTATTAAATTTTACTAAGTACTGACAGATTTCAGCTGAGTCATGACTTTCCATGGCTTTTTGCGCCTCTTTCTTCATGTGTTCAATACATTTTCAGTATGTCATTTCTCATTATTGCACATAAATTAAACCATAGATGTCCATATATTAAGTTATTTGCCTGTGTGGATGGATGGGTTGTTACCAACATCTGGTGAGAATTTCATGTCAATTGCACCTTTTAGAAATATACTTACTTACAAAATTTGGTGACTTGTTCAGTACTTATTTTACCAGGTTTTGCCTCCTTCCTCTTTTTTCTCCTGTTGTTTATTGTTCAAATGACATGGCTGTCGGTAACAACGTTGCTCTCTTCTGACTTCCCCATGCACGTGAGTCCTCCACTCAGCTGAGCGTTCATGTGTTTTCAATAGGATTAGAGGAGAAAGCCAGAGTCTTGCCAGCAGTGTACATTCCTTGAAAGAAACAGATTCCAACCTCCTGGTCCTCCTTTACCTTGACATCCTCAGAGAGTTGTGAGACTTCCATGTTCATCATATGGTCGGCCTGTCCCTCTGAAATAGGTGGTTCGACTGAATTTCATATGAATGTATGAGTGCTTTTAAAATTAAGCATCAGACCGAATGCGTAACTATCTGCTCCATTCAGCCCCTCCTGAGCACAGTATTGTTTCTAGGGGAGAAGCAGAGACGCGTGCCATTTGTTTTAAGTCGGTGAGCGTCCTGGCAGTGATCTATTCAGTGCATGGGCGATAATTTCTGTAGACTAAAATGCCCGTTTCATTCAGTTTTTATGTTCACATTGTGGAACAGCCCTTTACGTTGTCCTCAGTGATTTCCTTAGAATGTAAAATGGCTAAATATAACCTGATGGCCTGCTATCTCATCTGGCAAGCTTTTCCATCTTTTCTATCAGAGGTGTAATAATCCTGCCAAAAATGGACCGTTATAATCGTAAGTAGGATGGTCATGTGCATAGGACTGATTGCAACACGGAGATGGAGATGGTAAGGGTTAATTGTAATGTACATGAAGACTTGCCAGCCACAAAGAATATGACACTGTCATATGATGTCTGTACTATAGAGAGCGTGGAAGTGGCACTTATTGGTTGTGTAGTGCAGGGTCTCTGAACACGTGGTGTCTGCCTCCAATCTGCTTCTCTCTTGTGTAGGACCGCAGTGGCCAGGGCCGATCATAGTGCTTGATGTAGTTCAGATTGACAGCAGTTATCCCGTTCTGTGTGATACGCTGAGGCACGTTCTCCCTAATAATACCACTCCAATGCCTCAGCGCTGTGTCAAGAAATGTGGATGTAGTATCTGCAATACCTGCAACAAAAGAAACGCGTAGTGCATACTTCTGCTGCTGGAAACCCCCCAAATCAGCTGTAATCTGAGGGTGAAGCAAATATTCTATTTCCCTGCGTCGATGATACGTGGGAAACTGAGAACTACATGGTGTGCACCGAAATGAATTGGCTGACGATTTCATGGACGTTCATTTCGATTATCCAGAGGAAGACACACTTTGTAATTACTCTACAGTTTAGGAGAGTGGCTTATTTGAAAGTGCAGCTTTTGAACCAGATAAACCTTTTTTAAGCTGGTCATAGAGATGACGATTTTGCATCATTCCCTTACAATGTTGTGTCTTTGGGGAAAACCTCGCAATGTTTCCGGTTTGAAAATGCAAGGTTCAAGTTGGATTTTCTTTCCAGTTTGACCTCCCCTAAAAATTGTGCCATACAGCTACTTATCTGTCCCAATGGTGAAATTAATGATGCCTATACACATTAGGCACAACTCTCCTGCGACCTAAAGGGATCGGCTCTCAAGAGGTGGCTCATCTTACATGAGAACTAAAATATTGGAACAACTGCTGATTCTTCTCTTATTTGGCATCTCCTGCCAGTGACAGCTTGGCGGGTACGGATCTACACAGATAAAGGCTCTTTCTTTATCTCCTGCAACCTCCTTTTTCATCACAATATTGTCCTTTTGAGACCGGAAATCTTCACTCTAGTGATCCACAAATTGACCTTTCGGGCATCCTGTACCCTTCAGCGGATCTGCAGATTGATTGACAAAGGTGTTCTGGACTCCAAGTCCTCCACTTTTCATTTGATCATGGAAAGTGCTGAAACTCTCTAAACTACTGTATCTTTCTCCCAAATTGCCTCCGAGTGGTTCTAATCCTATGTACAGTAGGTGTGCATCATTACCTGATTGACCAGCGCGTAATCTTACATCAAGGAGATGCTTTGGGGTCACACTAGTAGACGTGTCTGCCTACACAGGAGTTTTTCTATCATACATCTGAAACCTAAATCGCAAACATTACATGAGCCTAGCCTCAAAGGCTACTTTCACACATCAGTTTTTTGCCGTCAGGCAGGATCCGGCTATTTTTAGAAAAAACGGATCCGGCATAAATTTTGGAGAACTGTAGAAACGGATCCGTTTTTCTGCTGGATCCGTCTAGCAGGTTATATCTGTTTCCTGGGGGCTGGCCAATTGGATCTGAGCATGCGCAGACTTAAAAAAACGGATCCGGTGGCTGGATCCGTCTTTTTCTGGATCCGGCGCATTCCGGCGCCCATAGACTTTCATTGTAGCAAAAAGCCGGAAGCGTCGGATCCGGTGCTTCCGGCTTTTTCGCCGGAGACAAAAAACGTTACAGTAGCCGTTTTTTCCAGACGCCGGAAGGAGACAAGTAGCCGGATCCGGCAAAAAACGGATGAAACGCAATGCCATCCGGCGCTAATGCAAGTCAATGGGGAAAAACTGGATCCGGCATTGCATTTTGCTGGATCCGGTTTTACAAAAAAAAGCCGGATCGCGCCTGACGGCGGAAAACTGATGTGTGAAAGAGGCCAAAGGGGTTTTCCAAAATTTCAAGATATTCCCTATGCAGTGGATAAATGAGACCGCCAGCGATCACAAGAATGGAGCTGTGCGGTCCAGACTGCTGGGATAGCTGCGGACACCACCCCACTGTCTCCTGCCGTCTCATTGACCATGAATGGATTGGAGGCTGAGCGGGCACACCTCTGCAGATCCACCGGGCCCTGGGAGTCTGGGAAGCTGTCACCCATTTTATGGATAGTGAATAACTTGAAATTTTGGGAAAACCCCTTTATTCTATTCATGCTGTCACTGTTGGAAGCTTGGCGCAGCATATTGCTCAGGATGTCGCACTAAATCTTATGGGAGTGTCTTGGCTCCAGTCATCTTGTATTAAGACATGACTTTCATGCATTTATTTATACATTAGTTGTACATTTTATTTTAGCAGCGCGCGCGATTTGGGTTTATCATTTCATTGTGTTTTTGTTGTGTTTCCTGCTTCAGATAATGTAAAGTTGTCAGGCGAGTTCTGTGCAGCCGCGTTGCTGTAACACTGCACTGTTTGTTCCTCTGTAGTATTGTGTCGCTGGGCCCATATTTACACTGTGTCATGAAACCACGGCAATGCACGGCCTCCCGGGACGCCGGGCTGCACTCAGCGCTGTGTTGCTCTTTTACTTTTTAGTGCTGAGCTTCTGTTGCTATAGAAATCCTCCGCTCTTTTCTCCCACGCAGGACGATGCGGCTTCTTTCGCTCTTTGTTTAAGTAAAATGTATAGTGTACATTACGGAAAGTCTTTATTCTTCAGCATCTAAAATGGGCGACTAGTGCACAGGCGTGATACGATATTTCTTCCATGGGGACTGGGACGTACGTAGAGGTATTGGTGAACTATTCTCACAATGGAAAAATCACCATTTGTAGGACAAGAAGTGTCATTCTTCCGCATGCAGTTTACTGCGACCTCCCTGATCCTATTCCGAAATCACGTAAAAGGACATATTGGCATATAAGGAATATAAGAAACTATCTGTATTTGGAGCGTGCTGCTGATTGGGTTTTTTCCTGAAGCATGAGCAAAAAGATTCCAACTACTCTCAACTCGCGTCCAGCTCCGTCCTCCTGCAGCGGTATTTTCCTGGGCACCTCTGGACCCCGTGTGTAATGACGTCACGGGAGCCTAGTGAGCTGTATGGATCTTTTTTTTTTTTATTAAAGTTATGGTATTTTGTCTTGTGTGTCTGCATATATATAAATTCCCTGCGTAAAAGTCCCTGTATTACATTACACACAAGCAGATCTTTAGGAAGAGTATTTCTAAAGTCAATTTATGATATGTAAATGAGGGCTTTGAATAGTCAAGGGAGCTATTCTAGTATAAGGGGGTGTCTGCAGATTAGTCTGCCATTTTAGCATGTTATCACGCCTTGTGGACAGGATAACATGACGTACAAGCGCCGATATCATCGCAGGCTTCATTCTTGCCGTGTGCGAGGCTTCTTCCCCACTCATCATTGATCCTCAGTATAACTTCCTTACATCCCCTTTTTTGTGGTTTGAGTCTACTTTATCATATATCTAATATGTCTCCTCACACAGGTAGATGTATTTGTTCACAAGTATTCTAGCTATTAGATGAACTTTTGGAAGTCTGTATTTTGTATAGACTCTATATACCCACTATTAATATTCATTTCCCCATATATGTTACTGGGGTTCCCCCCATGTGTGGTTTTTATTGCTTCTGATGTGCTTTATGCTACAATTCAATAAAAATGTTTTTGTATTAATATATCTTTTGGTGTATTCTCTCCCATGAGTAGGTATATATATTTTCGCCCAGTATATCCACAGTAATGAACTGATGCTTTAGTGATCATTGGTTATCTTGTTTCTGTTTAATTTTTGCAATTTGGTTGCATTAAAATGTTTGCACTTAGTTTTTTTTATTTTACAGATTCTTTGTTGCCCTGCACAATCAACTTTATTGTGATCTGTAGTCATAAATTAGCTGAGAGAGGCTCAGAAAAAGACAGATATAGTTACAATCTTTCCCAGTAGACTGTCAGAATGAGCTCACTGATGGATTCTCACTAACCTATTCCGCAGCCTGCAAGAGATAATACAATAAATAAGATATGGAAGGCAAACAGTGCAACATGTTCCATGAAACCCAATTACAAAAATGATTTTTAGCCCAAAATACATACATTTACTAACGGGAATCTGTTACTAGGCTTTTGTTACCTCATCTGAGAGCAGCCATGATGTGGGGGCAGAGACCTTAATTCCAGTGATGTCACTAACTGGGCTGCTTGCTGCAATTTTGATACAATCATTGGTGTTTCTTTTTGCTGCAGATCTACCAGTTCTCCTTATAACCCCGCCATCACTACTGAATGACTGCTTTCTGTGTTAACTGTGCATAAGCAGAATGCTGCCAATCAGTGGTGGGAGCGGTTATACGTCGCTCATGAATATGTCTGACTACTTGGCAGCAGATTTAGGCTATGTGCCCACGTTAGCGTTTTTAAACGCTCAGGAAACTGATCCCCTTCCCAGAAAACGCGTTTTATTTCCGCGTGTTTTTTGCACAAAAGACGCACGTTTTTGACACATTTTTTTCCGCGTGTTTTCTGGGAACATTGGAAAAGGCTAAAAACGCTCAGCAATGCGGAAATTAATGAGCATGCTGCATTTTTAGCCGCTAAGTGATTCCTGAGCGTTTAAAAACGCATTCATTGGCAGAAAAAGCCAAACACGCATGCAATTTAATGTGAAGCTTCTTTTAAGCGTTTCTGCAGCGTCTGAGCCGGCACAAACGCTGCGGAAACGCTTAAAAAAACGCAACGTGGGCACACAGCCTTACTGATTCTCCGCTGATAATCTCCTGTTGATAAAACAGCAATTTTATTAAAACTACAGCAAGTGACACATCACTGGTTCAGGATATCTAGTGACAGATTCCCCTTACATTCTCCCAAGGTGGACAACCCCTGTTAAGATGCATGTACAGTTAGGTCCATATATATTTGGACAGAGAACATTTTTCTAATTTTGGTTCTAGACATTACCACAATGAATCTTAAACATTGACGGTGCAGATGCCAATACATACATACACTTTTTCCCCATTATGTAGATGGGGCAAAATTGTTTGGTGAATTGGAACAAGCGGGGTTAAAATTTTGCCTCACAAGATAGCCTATGACGCTCTCGGGGGCCAGACGTGTGACTGTGCCAAATTTTATGGCTGTAGCTGCGACGGTGCGGATGCCAATCCCGGACATACACACACACACACACACACACACACACACACACACACACACACATTGAGCTTTATATATTAGATTATTTAATCTGTCCAATTACTTTTGGTCCCTTAAAAACAGGGTGGCACATGTTAAGGAGCTGAAACTTCTAAACCCTTCATCCAATTGTAATGTGGATACCCTCAAATGAAAGCTGAAAGTCTGAACTTCAACTGCATCTGAATTGTTTTGTTTAAAATTCATTGTGGTAATTTCTAGGACCAAAATTAGAAAAATGTTGTCTCTGTCCAAATCTATATGGACCTAACTGTATGTACTGAAGAATAGATCCACTTGGGACTTTTCCACTTCAAAATTTCCACAGTGACAAATGGAGTGGCTGTAATAGTACTGGAGATCAAAGGGAGAAATCCACAGGGAATTGACGCTGCAGATCTTGATCTCCGTGAATAAAGCATAATTGGTAATATTGCATCCGCAGCACTGCTGCTGTAATGTGCACAATCCATCTGCGGTGTTGACGCCTTGTGTGCACATACCCATACTCTGCTATGGCCGTGCAGGACTTGGGGGCAGCGCGTGTCCTGGGATTCTTTCTTCTTTGCTGAACCGGGCTTGTGGTCTTAGTTTTGTTTGGCGTGGTCCTTTAGCTTCTAAATTTTGAGAACTGCATTACTTCATGTACAGGTAAAGCTACAGTGGAAACGAATTCCCTATGGCTTTCCTGCAACACATTAGCCAGCAAGTAAATGTTTCCTAACAGCTGTAAATGGCAAAGCTAAAAGCTTGTTAGTGGATATCTGGGACAACCAGGAAGTTTTTTTTTCTTTATGACTATCTAGTTGAAGATATTCCATAAAAGCTCTTACATACACATGTGTAAAAAGATGTTGGTACCCTTTTGTTAAGGCTGGGGATAGACTAGAGAGAAACTCGCACGAGTCTCGCACCTCAATACCCGGCACTCGGGACCGGAACGTTCAGCTGCATAGAAATACATGCAGCCACACACTCCGGTCCCGAGTGCCGGCGGCAGTGCCGGGTATTGAGGTGCGAGACTCGTCCGAGTTTCTCGCAAGTCTGACCCCAACCTAAAGGTAAGAAAAACCCACAGTGGCCACTGAAATTACTTGAAACTGAAAAGTAATTCTACATTTACTGAATATCAAATCAGACATTGCTTTTGATTTGTGGTTAAACAGAAAATGGAGGGGGGGGGGTGGTGGACTAAACAATCTACTAATAATGGCCTGGACAAAAATGATACTACCCCTAAAAAAGCTTGAAAATAATTTGACCATAAAGACATGTGAAACTAAGGAATCTCCTGTAATTGGCATCAAGTGTCTACAAACTTATAATCAGCCAGTCTGTCTTTTTAATGGGGGAAAAGTAGTCACTGTGCTGTTTGGTATCACAGTGTTTACCACACTGGACATGAACCAAAGAAAGCTAAGGAGAGTGTTGTCTCAGGAGAGTAACTTAAACATGTTTTGCCTATAGTTTTTCTAAAGGCTATAAGATCTTCTCCAAACAGCTTGATGCTCCAGTTATTACAGTTGCACATATTATTCTGGAGCTTAACACCTATTGGACAGTAGCCAACCTCCATGTATGCGACTGCAAGAGGAAAATTGATGGTAGCCAAAGAGCCAGAACAACTTCCAAAGATATATGCACCTTGAACTTGGAGTTCACCACTTACGTGTTCGATTGCACCATCCATCGTTGTCTTGGCCAAAAAGGATTCATGGAAGACAGCCGAGGAAGAAACCACTGTTGAAAGCTGCAAAGTCTCTAGCAACTCTGCTTCACCTTTTCTTCACCTTTTCACCTAGCTGCTCCTCTCCTCCCCCCAGAGAAAGAGAGAGAGGTTTTTTTTCAATGCGGTTCTGATTGAAGTTTGGGTGCAGTTCTGGTTCCTGAAACAAAATTTGAAATAAATGTCGGGTCTGGTACCAGAACCCCATCACCCCTAATGATGACTGCAATATACTAAAGGAAATCTGTCACCTCATTTTTCCCCTATGAGATGCGGCCACCATCATCAGGGGCTTATCTGCAACATTCTGTAATGCTGTAGATAAGCCCCCAGATGTAACCTGAAGGAGAAGAAAAACAAGTTATATTATACTCACCTGGGGGGGGGTCCGGTCCGATGGGTGTCGCAGGTCTTGGTCTGGTGCCTCCCATCTTCTAGCGATGACATCCTCTTCCTTGCTTCCTGTCGCGCTCTCGCGCAGGCGTAATTCTTTGCGCTGTTGAGAGCAGAGCAGAGTACTGCAGTGCGCAGGCGCCGGGAAAGGTCAGAGAGGTCTGGCGCCTGCGCACTGCAGTACTTTACTGTGCCCTCAACAGTGCAAAGAATTACACCTGCTCAGGAGCCGTGACAGAAGCAAGGAGGACGTCATCGCATGAAGATGGGAGGCACCGGACCGCCCCCCGGGTGAGTATAATATAACTTGTTTTTCTTCTCCTTCAGGTTACATCGGGGGCTTATCCACAGCATTACAGAATGTTGCAGATAAGCCCCTGATGGCGGTGGCAGCATCTCATAGGGGAAAAATGAGGTAACGGATTCCCTTTAAGAAGATAAGAACTTTCATGGGACTGCTTCTTTAACAGAAGGGTACCAACACTTCTGTCTGCATTTTACTGCTGTTCATACACTCCTGATGGTTGGGTATCATCACACAAATGTATAGACTGTGAAAATATGTTTTGTATTTTGGTGCTTTTGTATACATTTAGTCCATTTTGGATAATTGGGTCATTTAGGTAATTGAGGAGCTAAATGTCTGATATTGAAAGTGCAGGCAGTGTCATGAGTCAGGGCTTTCATAAATGAGTCACATAGATACTGAAGAAGGTAACATTACAGCTGTTTACCCTACATATCTTTTTGTAAGTTACCCAAGACCTTTCTGTAAGGATGTGTGAGCAGCCGCTGCTATTCACCCTTTCACTTTAGTTGCCCTGAAGTCGTTTTGGATAGTGGAGAAGAACTGTGGGCATGAATGGGACATGAATATTAAGCCCAGCGCTTGTCATTTCCTACCTAGCAAGTCTGAACATTGTAGAGTATTTGGCAGATGAAAAGTTCCTGCCCCATAGATTTTAGATTGCTAGTTGATCATGCTGAAACCTGGGCGTTGCCAGCAGTTGTCTGGTATAGGGGTACGGTCTACCGTTTACATACTGCAGTTATTGGGAGAGTTTTGTATCAATGATCGTTCGGGCAATCATCCGTTCCATTCATGTCTACAGCACATCCCCGTCTACAAGCGGTGGTCCTGCTGACCAGCAGTAGTTTGTGCTTTATCGTTTGATATTGGCTCCCTTTTACACTAAGTAATAATTGGGCACGAACATTGTGTCAAGCATTGGTTTGTGTAAAGAGCCGGTCTCCGTAAATATTTTTATTTCCTTCCAGACATGGGGATAATCTGCAGGTAAGTAGTTTAAACTACAGGCACCTGCGATTTTAGGACAGATCAATATAACAATGCAGCGTCCATTTTAATGTACTATGGTATTTCAGCTTTTATTTTTTCTAATCCCAGAGAACGTGTGATATAAACATTCAGGAGGGGCTGAGCCGATTAAAAAGTTAGTTTTGTAGGAAAAGATTCAATTTAACTTGTATTTTATTAATTGCAATCACCGTTGTTCTGTGCTTAGGCGTCCAATGGGTGTTCCTACTCGGTGACTGACAGCCTCCTATGATTGTGCATATAGATATAGCTGTCAGTCACTGGATAAGACTGCCCCCCTGGGCTCCTAAACATTGACCAAGCAGGGATTTCAATGAATAAAATAGAAGTTATAGTGAATCTTTTCCCCCTAAACTATATCTGTCTGCTCAGCTTCGCCTGCTGTATGCCTTGCTGCACACAGAACTGCATGTGGACACAGCCTTGATGGTAATCTAGCTGCTTGCTTTTATACTTCTTGATGGATTAGCTTGTCATATAGAAACACATTTTTGGAGTTTTATGTTTTCTGTTTTTGCTACAAATTTGTTCTTTGAATCAATTTACAAGGTGGTACTGTGTCATGGGAAATTACTATCTTCATCGGCCCGCAGTGCTTATTCAGCTTTCTGCCGAGACAAAACACGTCTTTAGAGAATTTCCTATGGTCTCTTTAGTAATTAAGTGTTCTTCAGGCATTTATATTGCTGACATTAAGAAAAATACTGGTGCTGTATAATTCATTTAATCTGGCATTTGATAATGGAGAAATTGTGATAAAGTGGTATTCAATGGAAATATGATCTGGAAGTTTACCAAACCAGAAGAGGAAGACTGAGCAGGCATAAGCATCATATCTTTTGACATTACACCAGAAGTGTTATCTGCCTTGTAATGGAGTCTGTCCTGAGCCTTATGACCTCTGTAGCAATTACAGCACAGGGCAGGGAAGTAAAACGCAAGCTGATGCTTCACTTAGCATGCTTACACACATCGCATTGCTGAGAAAATGAACTTTGATTCAATATAAAAATGAGCTGGCAAGAAGTCAACAGCCCGTACCAGTCCCGGCAAGGACTCTCTACACCCCACCCGATGTCGACTCTTTGGCCTTAAATGATAGACGTAGCACTGTAAGTCACTATCTTCTGCAAAGAATTGTTCTGCGTACCCTGTGCGTTTTTGGCCTGGCATATGCACGGTGGCAATCTCTGTTCTGTGTTCTGAGAGCAGAGGCCAAAGTGACTACTGCGCTTGTCAGGCTGATTTCTGTAGCAGAAATTCAAACGTAAGAAAACATGGAGTAACTAGTCCATCCATAAAATGTAATGATATTTATTCAAGATTTATATAAAAAAAGTTGGCATACAACAAAATACCCGTAAATACAATGTCCTAGGCAAGATACAGGCGTCAAAAATGTACAAGTCACTCATATATATTAGGGTTGGAAAAAATTAATCATATCATGAAATTCCATAAAGTGCAAGTGCTAAAGTAATCAAGGAATCTGTTTATATACCAAATGTATTTACATCACTAGCTCCAATTTCCCATGTATTCATACAGACAAACATAATATAAGCCTGCCAGTAATTCATTATGGCTGCATTAATAAACATTACGCTAATGACGACAAAACAGGACAAAGATCGACGAAACGTGCGTTGGGGCGACGGGGACACAGAGGTTAGACTCCTATTTACTTCAGTAAGTGTACTTTCTTGGTTGCTTTTCTACACAGCAGCATTCAATAGTGTGATCTCAGATACTAATTGCGATCTGGACATTGATTCTGATGGCAATCAGGTAACTTGGGAGACATTTTACTTATTTCTATTGGAGTTTATTTTCATATCCATTATGGCACATCCATATTTAGCCTGCAAATTCAGTCATATTTAGCACTTTACTTGTTGGAACAATTAATGTTTATTATTTTTTCTCATTTTTTTTCACATTTAGCTTAATCTTTTTATGTGATATATTTATCATTCAGTTATATATTTTTATTTAAATTTTTTGAGACTATTGATACGCTTGTGCTTAACTGATTGTGGCCTAAGTACTTTATTGCTTATATAATCCTGTACCCTTGGTCCCTGTACTATGGAATTCAGCAAACTTCTTTTATTTGCCTTTTTTCAATTTTTAGTTATTTAATAAATATTTTGGATTATACTCATGTTGTTGGTGGCTTTTTCGTTCCATCCATCTTCTGTGTTATATATCCTCCATTATAAGCGGGTTTATAAACTTATGCAATCACATAATTTTGAGGGGGGAAAATAAAAAAATTTCAATTAGTTTCTCAATCAAATAATAGAGTGACCCACTGGCGCTAGTCCACTTGGCCCAGAAGAAAAAATTGGGTGTTCCCAGATGCTGCTGGTGATTGACAGGTTCTGTGCTAATACCTGCTAAAAAGAGACAAGCTTAAAATAGTAATTACACCGCGCTATACTGGGAAAGACTGGCACAAAAAGTGGGAGTTTTTTCTATACATAACAAGTGAGTAGCTTATTTTCTAAAAGAAAAAAAAAAAGGCTTTATTTATTCATTCATTCATCTATTCATCCCACTTTTTGTGCCAGCTATCCATATTTCCAAGACCAGGCAACCAGCCTCCAGGACATCTTGTTTTTTCTATACATTATCAAGTGAGTAGTCTAATATTAACCCTTGTCTTTCCCAGTATAGCGTGGTGTAATTACTATTTTAAGCTAGTTTCTCAATCAAATTGTACAGATTATGTGTCATTAAAAAGTTCTGAAGTGATTCTTGTTGATATGACTGTGATACACGACGTATGACTGGCATTTTAACAGGGGAGTGTCGACTTTTTAGATACTGTATAACTATGTTAATTACTGGGTGTTACCGTGGTATGTACCTACACAGTCCAATAATGTCAGGACTGATCGGACAGTGCAAGAGATCTGACCTACTGACCAGGGGAATTTCCAGGAAGAATATTCTAACGCGACGTATTTTACAGTCATCCTAAATTGGTATTTCATTTGGGAATGCAAGTACTTTGTCAGATGTGCTTTCTTTTTTTTATTAAGCGGTTTTCTCTGAACATCTGATGATGTACGGTAATTGTATCTGTATAGTTGCACCTCCCTTTTGATCTTAGGTAATGCAGGTGACCTAGATGAGCTGCCGTGCAAGCATTGCCACAGTAGGTGTGTAAACTTATGGGATTTGCATAGGCGAATTTGGAACATTTTTGAATTAATTCACATAATGAGCGATCCGGATGGCTAGGTTTACTGATCGCTATTGTGGAGCCATGACTAATACAGAGTTATGAGGAGAAGGTTTGCTGGGAACAGATCACACAACTGCCATCTAGATACACAGATCGTCTTTCTACTGCTCTGAATTCACTCGCTGTAGAAGAAATATCGCTTTTTGTCCCCTGCAGTTTCTGTACAAGGGGTGAAAAGAGACAAAAAAAAATTGACTTGGTTCCTAGTACCATTTTTATGCTTCTGATCAGACGTTCTAGTGTCTATTTGCATATACAGGGGTTGGACAAAATAATGGAAACACCTAACGTTTTGGCATCATAATCTTCGAACATGTTATAAACATGCAAACCGTGACATATGGTAATGTTTTGTAGTTGATTATTTGTATTATGTGATGTGTATGTAAATTAACTGTTTGTTTTGCAGAATTTTAAGAACATTGATGAGAATCTTTATAATAATAATCTTTATTTTTTTTAATTTTTTTATATAGCGCTAACATATTCCGCATCGCTTTACAGTTTGCACACATTATCATGGCTGTCACATGGGGCTCACAATCTAAATTCCCTATCAGTATGTCTTTGGAATGTGGGAGGAAACCGGAGTACCCGGAGGAAACCCACGCAAACACAGAACATACAAACTCCTTGCAGATGTTGTCCTTGGTGGCAGGGCTGTGGAGTCGGTAAGCCAAACCTGCGACTCCGACTCCGACTCCTCAATTTCCCTTACACCGACTCCGACTCCAACTACGACTCCGACTCCCACACATATTGCTTATATTTAAGTGAAAAATTTATTGTAGTACAATGTGAACCTCAGACATTTAATCATTTTTATGATCCAATAATCAAGATATTTAGATAGAACAGAATATATATTGGTGTACTACCCGGTTTTCATTCTTTTTGGTACAGATACGATATGGATAGACAGATATGGATAAATGGATAGATAGAGCAGATTTCTAATCTGCTTTTGCTATTGAAAACATTATCTATGAGCTCAAAAACCTTTCAGGTGATGCAGTTTTTTAAAAAGATGATCAGCTTTTGCAGCTGAAAAACGTATCCTCAAAAAACACAGGAAAAACGCTGTGTTAATGTAGCCTTAGATCAGGAATATAACAGCCATTTATAGGACATTTCATAACTTTCCCAAACTCCTATGAAAAAATATTCAGCACATCCTGCATTGAACTACTGTACCCAATTTATTATATATTTTAGGAGTCGGAGTCGGTCCATTTTATACCGACTCCAACTCCACCAAAATGAACTCCGACTCCATGACTCCGACTCCGACTCCACAGCCCTGCTTGGTGGGATTCGAACCCAGGACTCCAGCGCTGCAAGGCTGAAGTGCTGCCCGGATGGCCCTGATACCAATGGCAGACCTCTCCGATTTTCAAAGAGGCCAAATTGTTGGTGCTCGTATGGCAGGCGCTAATGTAACAGAAAGTGCCCGAATGCTTGGCGTGTCAAGAGGTGCTGTCTCCAAAGTAATGACTGCGTTTGAAAGAGAAGCAAAAACGTCCGCAGCAAAGCACAGGTCCGGCCGAAAGTCGAAGTTGACTGAGAGAGACCGTCGGACTCTAAAGCGAATTGTGAGAGAGGATTGCAAGACCACGGCTCCGAAAATCACTGCTGAGCTCAATGAACACCTACAGAACCCAGTTTCCACGAAAACTCTTCATCGGGAGCTGCACAAATCTGGATTCCACGGAAGAGCTGCAATTTGAAAACCGCTACTCTCAATGACAAATGGTTCCAAGCATTTAGAGTGGTGTAGAAACCTCCAGAATTGGTCCCTCAAGCAGTGGAAACGTGATATTCTCAGACGAATCATCGTTTACCCTATTTCCGACCTCCGGCCGAGTGTACGTTTGGAGACAGCCGAAAGAAACATTCCATCCAGACTGCCTTCTCCCACCCGTAAAACATGGCGGAGGTTCTGTGATGATCTGGGGTGCTATTTCGTGGAGATCCGCTTCATCCCTTCATGGAAGAATTAACAGCCGCGATTATTTAGGCATTTTGGGCGACCAAGTGCATCCTATGGTTCAAGCACTGTTCCTGGAGGGAAACGCCATCTTTCAGGATGATAATGCACCAATTCATACAGCTAGAATCGTTAAAGCATGGCACGAGGAACATTCCAATGAAGTTGAGCATCTCATCTGGCCCCCACAATCCCCAGACCTCAACTTTATTGAGCATTCATGGACGATTTTAGAGATTCAAGTTAGACGTCGATTTCCCCCGCCATCATCGCTCGAAGAACTGGAGGGTGTTTTAACTGAAGAATGGGCTAAAATTCCTCTGGAAACAATTCACACCTTGTATGAATCCATACCCCGAAGAATTGAGGCTGTAATCGCCGCAAAATACACCATATTAAACTAACTTTTGTTGATGTGTCCAGATGTTTCCATTATTTTGTCCAACCACTGTACATTACATGTTCATAAATTTTATGTATCTATCTGTTCCCATTCTCTTTTTCCAATTCTTTTATATTTTCAGAACAGCTGATGATTGTTTTTTGGGGGAATTTTTTTTTTTAATTCTGCTACATGGATACCAGTCCGTTGTTTTGGAGATTTGTTTGGTTAAAAACTTGTGCTACTTACACATTAGGCCTGTTTTTTTTTTTTTTTTTTTTTTTAATAAAAAAAAAATCACTTTCCCAGTAATAAGTTTCGAAACAGCAGAAAGGGTGGTTTTTCACAGCGTATCACTGACATCCTTTTCACATATGCGCAAAAAAATCTTAGCTTATATGTTTAACGGACGCCCCTATAGGCAGCCATGTTAAAAAATGTTTTAAAAATGTGCGCTGAGGTGTTTTATATATTTTTTAACAGAATCTATTGAATGCATCAAAATGGTGTACTACAATATTTAAATATATACTGAATATAGCTCTATATACTGCATACGTTGAGGCCTCCTTTCAGTTGACCTCTTGTTTTTGGCTGCATCAAAAGTCAGTTTTTGATTTTCAAAGGTCAGTAAACCCCCCTAGGGGTGTGATATCCTGGCATTACTTGTTCTATGTAGTGCCACCATAACTCTGTGGACCGTCCAGCACATGGCTACATGTGACCGGCTGTTGTCAGGGAGTCCATACCTTTAACCTTCACAAACATTCCTCCTTCCTTTCCTGTCCATCTTCCCCCTACCTAGCTCAGTGATTGGTCATGCAATAAATAATTTCTGACATCTGCCTCCAGTCTGTCAGACAGGTCAATGTTTGCATGGTGTAAATAATCGGCCTATCGGAAAAGTGATAGTATCTACTTTTATGTATCCAGTTTTTCTTTAGAGAAGACATGTAATTTTGATTTGCTAGTGCTGACGTGCTGAACCTGTTCTGCATGCACCATTTACAATGGTTGATAAGGTAGAGATCGGAGTGTTAAGGTGTGTGACAAACCACAGGAACGATTGCGTAAACTACACCTCCGACGCACAAATGAACTTTCGCTCTGGTTTTCGGACCCCACCCAGTGTATTGACTTCAGTCCTACAGATCCATGGTCGGGCCCCCACCCAGCAAGTGCAGTTATCCAGATGTTCTCACTGGTCCGATCATTGATGATTGGACACAATTGCAGGCTTAGGGGGCTCTAATATAGATGTGTTGTCCTGTTGGGTAACAACACTTTACCTCTTCCTCCTCATAAGCCACATTCACACAAGGCGCCTGTACCAAGAAAGGATAATAAATTAAAAAAAAAAAGGCAAATGTCACTACTATTCCCTTTTTTGCATATCTTCCTAATGTATGCCAAAAATATTACAACCCTTATTGGATTGAGGTGGGGGGAGATGGGGGTGGTAGCTATCTCTGTTCATGGGATATTCGCCAAAAATAGTGTCTTGCGTCCATTACGTCCATCATGGATTTACCTCTGCTGTCTTTCCTCTGTACTACGGGGTTTCATTGCACTTTGCATGCAGCCTTATTTGCATGTCTGTATCTGCACGTCCACAGTACAGATTTGTAAATGGATGAATCTACAGTTCCTATTTTATACAACTCGTGCATGCTTTCACAGTTGCAAACATCTCTGCCATCTAAGTATTAGGTACCACTCAACCTTGCATTAATATGCTTGGACACAGCCCTCTGTGAACAGCCAGCTTCTTTAGCAATGACCTTTTGTGGCTTACCCTCCTTGTGGAGTGTGTCAATGACTGCCTTCTGGATATCTGTAAAGTCAGCAGTCTTCCCCATGATTGTGGAGCCTACTGAAACAGACTAAGGGACCTTTTTAAATGCTTAGGAAGCCTTTGCAGGTGTTTTTTGCTAATTCTAATTTACTGTGTTAATGACTTTTGGATTTTCATTGGCTGTAAGCAATAATCATCAACAAAAGTAAACAGAAGAAATAGATCACTCTGTCTGTGATGACTCAATATGAGTTTCACTTTTTGTATTGAAGAATTGAAATAAATTAACTTTTTGATGATATTCTAATTTTGTGAGAAGCACCTGTATGTATTATATAATATTATAAGCACACACTGGCGACTCTTCTGTATAAGCCAAATGGAGAGCTGCTCTTTCAGGCTTCATGTTTCAGGGGCATCTGTCACCAGGATTTTGCCTAATAATCTGAGAGCAGGGTTTCTACCCTTTTATCACGCTCTTCTCAGATCGGATGGCAAAGACCTGCTGACAGATTCTCTTTTAAGCGCCAGTCTGGTTTAAAAAAACAAACAAACAATTTTCATATTGCCATTTTAGGAAATCCTAAGTAAATGGGGGGCAGGAGAGTCCTCTGTTCAGAATCCTTTTATTCTTAGCAGAGGTGGAGAGCATTTCCTTAGAACAGGGTTCCCCAACTCCAGTCCTCAAGGCCCACCAACAGATCATGTTTTCAGGATTTCCTTTGTTTTGCACAGGTGATGCAATTATCACCTGAGCAGTAGTAAGGAAATCCTGAAAACATGATCTGTTGTTTGGCCTTAAGGACTGGAGATGGGGAACCCTGCCTTAGAACATGGCTCTTTTGACAGACCTGCCCTACATTACATGGACAGTGCATTGATTTGAATTGATACCATGTAATACAGCAACCTGACATAGCCCCTGACTGCTACCATCCACTTTTATACCAGTACGGGTGCAGATTCCTTTAATTGTATCATGTAATTTATGCAACTCGCTTACAATGCGCATGTATCTATATAATACCAAGCCCGAGGTTTAGCAATGAACAGGTGCCAGCCAGATACCCTCATTAATAAAATGGTACATGAAGAGTTAAATGAAGGCGCGCGCACACACACACAAACGAAATCTGCGTGAAATGCAATATCTGTTTATTTTTCAGAAAATAAAAAAAAATTGCATGGGCTCCCGCATAATTTTCTTAACCAGCTGAGGGAAAGCCGATGGCTGAGGGATGATGTTAATATTCTGGGAAGGAGCCAATATCCATAAAGGTTCCCAGGCTATTAATATCAGCTCACAGATGTTTGCTTAGCCTTTACTATACTATAAAATTTAGCCAGAAAAGGCTAGCCAGACAGCTGCGGGCTGATATTAATAGCTCCCGCTGTGTATCACTGTGCTGCCGTGAGAGTTCACCGGAGTTCATCAGCTCCGGTGCTCTCACGGCACTACCAAAGGTGCCATAAGTCAGAGCACTGGAGCTGATCAGCTGATGTACTTCGGTGAACTTTCATGGCAGCTCAGTGATACACTGCGGGAGCAATTACCTGCTTTCAGTGTATCACCAGTGGCCGGATGAGATCATCGTGGGACACTAGGTAGTAAATGGACTACGGTGGACAGGGAGTATATGTTGATATATTATTTTTGATTGTTTGCAGGAGACGCTGGCGTCGGGGATTAGTTGTTCGGTGAGGATGTATACTTTATTGTATGTGAATATGTCAATGTTTTGATTTTTTTTTTTTTTTTTACAATTGAACTCAGGCGCTGGATGGATGATGAGATCATTCTCCATTAATCGGCTCATGCTGTCTGTTATCTGTGACAGTAGACATAGCCGGATGGGAGTAGTAGTTCCATCAGATGATGCCTAAGTATAATCACTATGGGCTGTTCGTTGTATGAGTACGCGCACACGCAGACACACACATATTCTGCGCTCACACATTCTTCTTCCTTCTGACATTTGTTTTGACAATTCTGCAGCGTTTTTGGCAGCAGATCTGCAGCAAATCCGCAAACCGAAAAATGCTGCAGATCCACAAAAAGAATTGAATCATAGAATCGTATGCTCAAAGCAGGATTCGCTAAATCATCCCAGACAGATATCTGTCCAGCCTCTGTTTGAAGACTTCTATTGAAGGAGAACTCACCACCTCTCGTGGCAGCCTGTTCCACTCATTGATCACTCTGTCAAAAAGTTTTTTCTAATATCTAATGTGTGTCTCCTCCCATTCAGTTTAATCCCATTGCTTCTAGTCTTTCCTTGTGCAAATGAGAATAAAGATGATCATTCCGCAATGTGACAGCCCTTGAGATATTTGTAGACCGTTATTAAGTCTCCTCTCAGTCTTCTCTTTTGCAAGCTAAACATTCCCAAATCCTGCAACCTTTCCTCATAAGACAGGGTTTGCAGACCAGTCACCATTCTGGTCGCTCTTTTCTGAACTTGCTCCAGTTTGTTGATGTCTTTTTTTAAAATTTGGTGCCCAAAACTGGACACAATATTCCAGATGAGGTCTGACCAAAGAGGAGTAGAGGGCAATAATGACTTCACGTGATCTAGACTGTATGCTTCTGTTAATACATCCTAGAACTGCATTTGCCTTTTTTGCTGCTGCATCACACTGTTGACTCCTATTCAGTCTGTGATCTATTAGTATACCCAAGTCTTTTTCACATGTGCTGTTGCTTAGCCCTATTCCTCCCATTCTGTATATGCTTTTTTCATTTTTATTGCCCAGATGTAGTACTTTGCATTTTTCCTTGTTAAAAACCATTCTGTTGCTGCCCACTGCTCCAGTTTAGTTAACTTTTTGAATCCTCTCTCTCTTCTCTAGTATTAGCTATCCCTCCTAGCTTTGTGTCATCAGCAAATTTAATCAGTTTACCCTCAATTCCTTCATCTAAATCGTTGATAAAGATGTTGAACAATACAGGGCCCAGGACAGAGCCCTGTGGTACCCCACTTGAGACATTCTTCCAACTGGATGTGCAGCCATTTACGACCACTCTTTGGGGGTCCGATCACTAAGCCAGTTATGAATCCACCTAACAGTTGCCTTGTCCATTCCATACTTAGTCATTTTTTCAATAAGGATTGTATGAGATACTTTGTCAAATGCTTTGCTGCAGTCAAGATATACTATATCTACAGCATTTCCTTGATCCACCCAATCAGTGATTCCATCATAGAAGGAAATTAAGTTAGTCTGACATGACTTATTAGTTACAAACCCATGCTGACTCTGTTTAATCACCTCATTCTTATCCAGGTACTGACATACATGTTGTTTAATAATTTGTTCAAAGATCTTTCCTGGTATAGAAGTCAGACTCACCGGCCTATAGTTGCCTGGGTCCACCTTCTTCCCCTTTTTGAAGATAGGAACAACATTTGCTCTTCTCCAGTCTTCTGGGACTTCTCCTGTTCTCCAAGAATTTTCAAAGATTATGGAGAGGGGTTCAAAAATTTCTTCTGCTATCTCCTTCAGTACTCTGGGGTGTAATTCATCTGGACCTGGAGACTTGAATTCATTTAGGTTAGCTAAGTGTTTCCTCACTATCTTTCTGTTTATAGATATCCTGGATTCTTCTATTCCCTTAATAGGACAGTGAAGAACAGTTGATGTTGCATTTCCTTTCTGAGAGAAAACAGATGCAAAATAGGAATTTAAAAGTTCGGCCTTCTCAACATCCTGTCTTACCATTTCATCATTTTCATCCTGTAAAAATCCTATAGCATCTTTGACTTTTCTTTTACTTTTGACATATCCCCAAAATCCTTTATTATTGCTTTTGACATCTCTTGCAAGCCTCAATTCATTGTCAGCTTTAGTTAATCTGATTTGTGCCCTGCAGGTTCTGCAGACATCATTATATTCTTCTTTAGATATGCCTCCCTCTTTCCATGTTATAAACATTTCTTTCTTCCTTTTTAGCATTTGCTTAAGTTCTGTGTTCATCCATCCTGGTTTCCTTAAAAGCTTCCTATTCTTCCCTCTTTTCGGAATTTGTTAACAATTGTGCTTTGAGAATTTGATTTTTCAAGATTTCCCATCCTTCCTTGACATTTTTGTGTTTAAGGACATCCAGCCTTTGGATCCCTCCAATTCTCTTTCTGTATCCCTTAAAATCTGCCTTTCTGAAATCTAACCTTGACGTCTGAGTCTTCACAGGTCTTCCTCCTCTAGTTATCCAAAATTCTAAAATAGCATGGTCGCTACCTCCTAGGGTCCCAGCCACTTTTACCTCCTCAACCATTTCCTCACTGTTTATAAGGATTAATAATCTTATAATAATAATCTTTATTTTTATATAGCGCTAACATATTCCGCAGCGCTTTACAGTTTTTGCACACATTTTCATCACTGTCCCCGATGGGGCTCACAATCTAAATTCCCTATCAGTATGTCTTTAGAATGTGGGAGGAAACCGGAGTGCCCGGAGGAAACCCACGCAAACACGGGGAGAACATACAAAATCCTTGCAGATGTTGTCCTTGGTGGGATTCGAACCCAGGACTCCAGCGCTGCAAGGCTGCAGCGCTAACCACTGAGCCACCGTCCAAGGTAGCAGTTCCCCTTGTTTTCTCCCCTACCTTTTGGAAGATAAAGTTGTCAGCAAGAGAGGATAAGAATTTCCTTGACCTGTTAGTTTTGCCTGAGAGAGATTCCCAACAAATGTCTGGATAGTTGAAATCTCCCATGACAACTATGTCATATTTTTTGGAGAACTTGGCCATTTGATGCATAAAGAGTTCATCCATATCTTCAGCTTGCAGAGGCGGCCTGTAGTAAATGCCTACAATGGTGTCCTTTCCATTGTTCTGTCCTTGTATTTTGACATGCAGTGGAAAATAAAATGCTGCAAATAAGGACTGAAATTTCCACGGCATGTCCATCAGGAATGCCACTGATTAACATCGCTTACATAATCCATTGCGTTTCTGGAGCATTTCCGCACGGAAAAAATGCTGCGTAAACACAACAAATCTGCATCATGTGCACATAGCCTAAAAGTTAATTGTTCAAACAATGCAGCGTTGGTAAGTTACATAAAGTATTTAATCAGACTAAAGACATTCTCACCCATGCACTATAGTAGCAGTTGGGGGCAGTAAGGGAATCCCACAAGTGTGACATTATGCATAGGATGATAAATGTCTGATCATTGGGGGCTGCATGATTGGAGGTCCCACCGCTCACTGGGACAGCTAAGCTCAGACCTGTGTAGCTGATCGGTAGGATGTCTATAGTGGGAAACCCCTGTTAATTTCTCTTGTGGTGGTGCCGTAGATGAATTAAGCAATTACTGGCAGGTTTCCCCACAGAATATCGCTAATTACTGTGGGTCCCAGCAGGGGACACTTCCTGACCCGCTGTATGGAGAGCTTATGTATATATGTTGACACGGGCTCAGATTGTGGATCGGTGCTCATTGGCCAGAAGCTTGCCTATGTAAATATACTATTGTCTGTGCTTGGAAGACCTGTTCTGGGTATGCGCCATGCCACATAGCCGATCAATACAGAATAATATACTAATCGGTGAAGGAAGTGACATTTTAGGACAGATGACCCCTAATATCAGGATGGTGCAGCTATTCAGTGTAGTAATATCCAAACAAATATCTGAAATATCAGTAGCGGAGGTTGTGCGGAAGTTGAGTACAGCCCTTCAGCCAACAGTGCCGCGTAATTATCTTTTCCACTGAGCTGAATTCTACATGTTTGTGCAGAGGAGGCTTCAGCTGCGTCCAAGGCGTGCCTCTGGTGTCTTGGGATCGACTTCTGACCCTGCGTCTTATTATTTACTTGTAGTAGCTTTATGTATCTAGCTTTTTATTCTTGTGCTCGGAATAATCCTGTACAATATTTATTTCTCTCACTGTTCCGTATTTGGATAAAATGTTTGCTAAAGTACAGTCCACATGTCACCACCAGAACCGTCCAGGCACTGAAGTGTTAGACAAATCTACAAGCCAGAAAAAACCTACACAGAAGAAAATCCTCCAACAAATTCATGTAAAAAAATACATTTTATTGAACCGTATCTAAAAATATATATTAAAAAAGAGATGACGACACACAGGAAAAAATGAAAAAAACAAGCAAGCATTGAGCAGAAGGATGAATTATGTCCAGCAATAATAACAAATACATAAAGACGCAATAAATCCCTAAGGAAATAAATACAAGCAAAGTGCTTAAATGGACCAAGGAAAATGCAAGTAAATAAGGACTTAAACACATGGTATTCTTGTGCTGCTGTTTTTACATTAGACACCATAAAGTATTGGCGGGCTTTTTCCTTTTTCCTTCGCTCAGGGGACAATAAGTGCTTTGTCTTCTCTTCGGCGTTAGCACTGTAGAGCTGAATGTGTTTTGGTCAGTGACTTCCTGTCCGCTGCTTGTAGAAGTTGGTTTTATACGGTTTGCACATGGCGTGAGCCAGAAATGAGTTTTCATTTATTACACTCTGCAATGTCGCACAGTTCCATGGTTAGTTAGGCTACTTTTACACTTACCGCGTTTTTTGCGGTCCGTCTTTGTGGGCTGTATCGCCGCATTTTTTGTGGTCTGCCGCAATAACAGACCGCAAAAAAGTTTGCGGATCGCCGTTTTTCCCCCCAATACTATGGAAATATTATTGGAAAAAAAGGGTGTTCCGCAAAACTTAGTCACGGTGCCCCCCAAAAACACACTTCCGTCTGGTTTTGTGGCCCCATTGATTTACAATGGGGGGGCCGTGTCCGTAACGGCCGTACGGCGCACCGTGAAATTTTTGCCGGTCAATTTTGCGGCCCCATAGAAATCTATTGGAGCCGCAAAATCAGCCTGTAAAAACACGGTAAGTGTAAAAGCAGCCTAAGACTGCTCATAGCAAGGCTGTACTATTCTATTCTGCTGCAGCCATGTTCCCCAAGCACTGACTCCGAATCGGCTTTTATGTGGTTAGCAATACTGAAACTACTGTAGCGTCAGAATTCCCTCCAGGGACAGGCTCATGTCTGTTCCCTTGGTCATTTGAATATTTCTTTAACAGGAACTGAAAACATATAAATATTCAATTACTTTACTTAGAAGGGAGTCTGTCAGCATAAAATGACTATTCAGGCCAAGCCCATGCGCTCAGTGCTCTCTTGGCATGGCCGTGTAGTACAGAGCACCTTCCCACCTACTTGTATTGCATTTTCTGACGTTACAAGAGCCAGAGAAGGTTTGGAGATGGCTGGAAAACAAGTGGCTGTGAAGGTGCACAGATTTTTATTTTTTTTTTGGCCACTCCAAAGGAGCAACAAATGCCTGTGCATGGTTGAACAGTCATTATGTGCTGATTTACTTCTTTGTAGGACTCATAAAACACAAGAGATGGGTGTTGGTTAAAAAAAAAAAGTGTTTGGCCATCACAGAATCATAGAATCATAGAATCATAGAATCGTAGAGTTGGAAGGGACCTCCTGGGCCATCTGGTCCAACCCCCTGCTCAAAGCAGGATTCGCTAAATCATCCCAGTCAGATGTCTGTCCAGCCTCTGTTTGAAGACTTCCATTGAAGGAGAACTCACCACTTCTCGTGGCAGCCTGTTCCACTCATTGATCACTCTAACTGTCAAAAAGTTTTTTCTAATATCTAATCTGTGTCTCTTCCCATTCAGTTTCATCCCATTGCTTCTAGTCTTTCCTTGTGCAAATGAGAATAAAGTTGATCCTTCTACAATGTGACATCTTTTTCTCCAAGAGTGCATGTATTCTCCATAGGAATTGGGCTGTGGAGTCGGTAAGCCAAACCACCGACTCGGACTCCTCAATTTCCCTGACTTCCAACTACTACTCCGTGACGTCGACTCCCGGCCTCACTCCTGAGCGCGTGCATAAAGTGCAGCACAGAGTCATCTCCACTAAAAGCCGCGATCCTCAGATCAGTAACAGAACAGACATTCATAGGACATTTCATAACTTTCTCAAATTATTATGAAAACCTTTACAGCACATCCTGCTTTGTACTACTGAATCCAATGTATTATATATTTTAGAAAGTCTGAGTCAGTCTATTTTATACTGCCACGGACTCCATGACTCCCACTCCACAGCCCTGAGTACAACCATCCAATTCTAATCTCTGGAAATGATTGTCGATGGAAGAAAATTGGGAGGCCCCAATACACAACGGATGGACAGGGTGTACAGCCGATTTACATATAATGTTTCCACTTGTCACCTCCCAAATAATTCCTTTAATATATGAGATGCTGTGACGATCAGCTGGTCCTAGACTCGAGCAGTCGCTTCTGCAGTGTCCACCACCCCATATGTATTGTACTGTATAATACAATAATTATTTGCTCCAGCGCAGTAAAAGCTCCTTTAGGCTATGTTCACATTACGTTTGGCAAGGAAAACTCCTAGTGTATACTCCGAACATATTCATGAGGCCTGATAACGTACCAGACTAGACTATTCCATAAGTCCAGAATACGTTGAGCATGATTCTCCAGGGAACGTGAAGGGTTTGATATTTCTAGCAGCAGTCGTCTTTTATCACTGGGATTCATCCGTGGAGTATACTTTTGACATTAGGCCATCCATGCTAGGAAGTATGACGTTGCGCTGGCACACAGTAGTCTTCTATGTTTCTCTGTATCCTTTGATGGAATCGGTCACCTTGGGAGACGAGTAATTGAGTTAGTTCTGTTTTTCTGGGCCATTGGCCAAGGTTTCCTGATGCGAATAACAATGGTCTCTGAGGTACTAACTAATAGTAGCCAGGGGAGGTGAGGCTGGAGCTGAGCAGTCACTTCATTTGTCTAAGAAAATATCCAGGAAGTAAAGCCTTCGTGACATCGCAGGTTTGTCCGAGGAGACTAGAAGCCATTTCTATAGGCTGATGGCACATAATGGCTGTGTAGCCGGCCATATACGAGATACTTGTTGGACGAACGTTCATTCAGCAGGCTGCGATATCTCCTGACTCCCCCATACATATGAGCGCTTGATCGGTCCTGGTGGTCATGTATTTCCAACAGGGAAAGAGGTGAAATATGCCAAGACTAGGCAGCGGCCCATCTCCCCTGAATAAAAGATTGGATGCCAACTGTCCGATCCGTCTGTTCCCTGACATGTATCCGGAGGCCTTCGTACACATCACGTGGTTGGCCGGTCCTGCTGAACTTGGTGGGTCTGGCCAGCTTTCAGTTGTGTGTATGTGGTCCGGAGCTGTATCATGATCACTGGTCCACAGGCTTGGTCTAGAAACATATTTTTCAAATACTAAAAGAAGGGCTGAATCCATCACACAACGACCTGAATAACGCTTCATGCACTCATAGGCTTTTAATGTGATTTTTTTTTTTTTTTTTTTTCTGGATCATTTAGTCAAATATTTTGGAATGTGTTACGAAGCCCCAGCACAATGTGACTGCAGGATCAGACTACACAGGATTTGTTTTCTGTTACCATGGAAATACATAGTCTCCTATCCGAGCCGTAGACACAGAACAGGGAAATTTGCCAAGATGCTTTATTTTTCATTTTAGATTGAAATAATATACAAATGTGTATGCGAGGGTAATCGATCAATCGGTAGCTCTACCGCACAGTGCTCAGATTTGCTACTGGGAGCCTGGCACAGTCTCCGCTCACACTAATGATGTGAGCGCTCCTTTGCTTAGATTGTTGTATTGGATTTTCAGTAACTGAAATCTTTGCACAGTGTTATAGGGTTTAAGTGCTTTTACGTGTTATTTTCTCACATGTATCTATGATCTCTAAGGAGTTTGACTGCATTTCCCTTATAGCTTGGATCGTGCTAACAGAAGTCAGCAAGACTCAATAAGATCCGTTCACTTAAGGTGGCCATTGGTGATGAGCGAATGTAGTCGTTGCTCGGATGTCCTCCGAGTATTTTGGCGTGCCTGGAGATTTAGTTTGTGTTGAAGCATCTGCATGATTTGTGGCTGCTGGCCAGCCTGAATACATGTGGAGATTCCCTAAGAAACAGGCATTCCTCTTCACATGTATTCAGGCTGTCTAGCAGTCGTAAATCATGCAGCTGCGTCGACACAAGCTAAATCTCCGAGCACGCCAAAATACTCGGAGGACACCTGAGCATACTCGGGAAAACCTGAGCAACGAGTATACTCGCTCATCGCTAACAATATTGTGCACTTTGGTTTGAGCACCCGGCACAGATTACAGCAGAAAATCTTTAAAAAGACCGATAACATTAGGTGTGATTCTGTCAGGGTGACGATAATCAGTCACATACATTGGGGGAAAATAAGTGCTTAAAAACTGCTTTGTATAGGTCAACAATTTTGTCCCTGCTGTCCTTAGAAAGCTCTTTGATTTTGTCCATGGTGGAGAGGTTGGAGTGTGATTGAGTGTGTGGACCAGTGTCTTTTATACAGGTAACAGAGTCAAACAGGAGCAGATAATACAGGTAATGGGTGCAGAGTAGGAAGGCTTCTTAAAGAAAAACTAACAGGTCTGTGAGACAGAATTCTTGCTGGTTGGTAGGTGATCAAATACTTATTTTATGCAATAAAATGCAATTTAATTATTTAAAAATCATGCAATGTGATTTCCTGTTTTTTATTTTTACATTCTGTCTCTCACAGTTGTAGTGTACCTTCAATAAAAATTACAGACCTCTCCATTCATTGTAGGTGGGAAAACTTGCAAAATCGTCAATGTATCAAATACTTTTCTCCAGTGTAATTTACATATCCGTTCTATTAAATTGGTATTTATTTTTTTTTTTAGTTTTAGGGTGGTCATAGCTCATTCAGTGTTAATTGATCATTTATAAGGGTAAGGTCACACTAGGTGTTTTTCAGTGTTTTCCTGCTTGATCTCTTGGCAGGAAAGAAGCTGCAAAAAAAGCAGGTTTTGCTTGTATTTTCTTGCATGCATCTTTTGCTGCGGTGTTGGCATGCTAGATTTGTCTTTTGTGCATGCTGATAAAGTTTAGTGTTGAAAAAAGTGATGTTCTACAGAATCAGGTTTTGGCACAAAAAAGCCTCAAAACATGATATCTGTGTTTTTGATGCATTTTTTTCACCACCCATCCATTTCAATGGATGAAAAACTCTGAAAGAAGTGACATGCTCCATTGTGCAAAAAACATGCAAAGCACAAAATCCTGATGACAAAATACCCCAATGTGTATGAGATTTCTGAAATCTCATAGACTTTGTTGGTATTGTAAGGCTTATGTGCGCATGTTGCAGATTTGCATGCAGAAATTTCTGTGTGGTTTCTGCGTTTCTTGGCAGAAAATGCAGTGGAATTGCGCATTTTTTATGTGTTTTTGATGCGGACTTTCATGCGGATTTGAATGCGTTTTTGTAAATCCATAGAGCTAAATAAAGATACCCTATATTATTTAAAAAAAAAAAAATTGTGATGTCATTTCTTTTTTCAACTTCTTCTTCTTCATTCTCCATTGAAGACCATAATATCATTACATACCATGTTCAAATATGTTTACACACACAAAACTGACATGGGGTCCCCCTATAAAATCGAACCAACAGAGGTTAGGTAGACAGCTGTGGGCTGATATTAATTGCCTGGGAAGGGGCCATGTATATTGGCACACCCCCAGGCAAAAAACATCATCTCTCAGCCTCCCCAGAAATGGCGCATCTTATAGTTGCGGCAAATCTGGCACTTGGTCTTGCTCTTCCCACTTGCCCTGTAGAGGTGGCAAGTGGGGTTCATATTTGTGGGGTTGATGTCTCCTTTGTATTGTCAGGTGACATCAAGCCCACAGGTTAGTAATGGAGAAGCAACAATAAGACACCTATCCATTACTAATCTTACAGTTATATAGTAAATAAACACACAGCCAGAATAAAGTCCTCTATATTTGAAATAATCACACAGACTCCTTTATTGAATCTTAATTAACCATACTTACTGACTGCCTAATCTCCGACGCCCTTGTCTCCTGCAACAAAAATAAAATTATAAACCCCCATGCTGTATAATACTATCCTGTCCGCTGTAGTCTATTTATTTAATACCGAGTGTCCCACGGCGATCTCACGTGTAAAGCAGTCACATCTGGAGATGTGACCGCTCTAGTAGCCTCCAGCTACACACAGGAGGTAATCGCTTCCACTGTGTATCACTGCGCTGCCGTGAGAGTTCTCCAGAGTTCATCAGCTCCGGTGCTCTCACTTATGGCACTACCGCTGTTTGAGAACTTTCTCACGTAGCTGTAGTGCCATAACAACATGTAACTTTGGGTTCCCCATTCTTCCCTGTTAATAGAAGGAATGATCATTGCGTCATCTCCTGTGGAATTACTGGAAACATGGTCGAATGTGAATACATGTTATATACATCATTGTGAAGTAATGGCCTAAATAATTGTTCAGAACTACAATTAGGTGGAATAATTTGTAATTTACTTCTGAATATTGAAGTTGCAGCAGCAGAAGGAAAAGTTGTGTAACTATGAATATCAGAGTCAATAGACACAATAATGATGTGCAAATAATAATAAAAAAGATGGAAACCACATTTTCAAAACCCTTTCGGTATATTCAGTATCAAGTATGAGAGCTACATGAAATACATGCCATGAGGTTATTAATGGTTGTCTTACTAATGTTTCGCCTTTCTGAGTGCAACTGGACACACAAATCATCAAGATTCACTGCTGGCAGCTCCCTTTATGATTGCCATCCAGTGATGTCCTAAATGTGTTTGATGGGAGAAAACAATAACACCAGTAACATGAGGCCTGGTGTTATCGTGTCCAATTTCACCTGCAGGATCAGGTGATCACTACATGCCATTCTCATCTGACAATCCATCCATGTAGAGGTTCGCCTCTGTGGGTCTCTTGCGGTCATTCCAGTTCATCATCGTTCTCTCAACCACTGGGACATGCAATGTTGGAACAGTGATGTCATCTCGGCTAACCTACGTAGCGATCTGCTGAGGTGATAAACCAAGGTGTCTTAGTTCACGGATTCTGTCCCTTGGCTTGTGACAGATTTTAACACTTCCTACACCTTCTACGTTCTCGATGTCAAAAACCTTACCATTTGTCCTTCTTGCTGTTGCAATTATGTATTTGTCAGTAGTGGTATACATCTTCCATAGCCAGAGGCTGAAACCTATAGACACTTGTCCTGCAATCCACTACTTTGGAGAAGTGGAGTCCTTCATAGGTGATGGTCCAAAGGAAATCCATCTGTCGCTAGTTTGCAGTATGTTTTCTATGCATCTTTCCCCATCTTCTTTATACTTTTCATCATTTTATCTCTTTAACACTCTACAATTTAGTTTTCCTTTTATGTCTTTTAGCCAACACCTACCTCTTCATGGTGCAAGCCCAAGGTATAATGCTAAGGGACAATGTTCGAACTATCGGAAATATGATAAGACAGTATACCAACAAAAACGGCACTGGAGCACTCAACGGGACAGGTAAGACTGACATCTAAGGTTTACTTGAGTTATATGTCGCTTATGAGACACAAATCCTGTTAATTAAGATGTGCCTGCAGCTATATGGGATTTCCCATTGAACGCGGAAGCTGGACTGAATGGGTGATGATGATGACCTCGGCGTAAAACTATGTCACTTAGAGGAATCCTTCATTTTCTTTAGTGTTTGCTGTAAACAGTCCAGTCACCCCAGTCCTCAGAATGAAATGCTCGAACTCCAAATCATTCGATTTTTATGTGATTGTTAGTTGCTAGACATGAAATTATTAGCTAAAAACGAAAAGGGACACACTGGCGCTCACAGGCAAATGGTAGGCGAAGCAGCTGGCAGTTAGACAGGCTCTTTGCGTGATCCTGTAAATAGTTATACATGTGCTGAAAACTATAAAACCAGAAACTACCGCACTACAGACCTAAAAGACTGAGCATATGATGTGCAGAAATAGCCAGCCGGTTACTGGTAGAAGTGTGTGAGAGTTTGTCACTTACGGTAGTTCCCGGTGAGCACATCCTGATGGTCCAGTGTTGGGGCAGACTCCGTGTGTTGAGTGGTTAGCATTGTGAACGGTCTTCTCTATCTTTGGTTCCCCTCTTATGAGCAGAGGTGCGGGCTGGCGGTGAGCTCTGGATGGAAGCGCCGACCATGCAATGGCGAGGTTAGCGAGGGGCGTGGTAAGGGTGACAGGACCAAAAATCTGACGCGTTTCGAATGACGCAGTCCTTCATCAGGGTGCTTACCATGCCCCTTGCTAACCTCACCACTGCACGACGGCGCTTCCGGACGGAGCTCACCGCCAGCCCGCACCTACACTTATACGAGGGGAACCATAGCTACGGGAGGACGCTCCCAAGGCTTATCTTGCTCCACACGGCGTCTTCCCCAATACCGGACCATCAGGATGTGCACGGCCCTCACCGGAAATTTTTCGCTGTTCTGCTCTCATTTGTTCGACATATTGTAGGGAGAAAATGGATTGTGCAGGTTGAATTTCAGCATGCCTGATCCTTGGTTCTTATGGTAGGCAAGCTGTCACCAGAGGTGTCTAGGAGCCCCTAATTTACCATCTTGAAAACGTGTGTGCTTAGCTATTCTTCAGACACCTCTGTGCAGTTGAACAAGCAGCCGACAGCCATTGAAAGTATGTGGCTCCTTAACTAATCTGAAAAAGAGGAGAAAACGTGTCGCTTTGACCAATCAACCTAAGGGTATATATACTAATAGATAATTATTATGCTATCAAAGGGGTCGTCTTAGGCAACCCCTGTAGGCCTTGATTTTTAATAATCTGTTACCTTTTTGGCCTGTACATTGGAAGTGTGTAATATGCTTTTCCCCTCTTGTGGTTCTTACATGGAATATGTACACATGGACCCATGGAAATTTCAGAAGTCGAAGCCTGTGTTGCTTAGCTGGTTTAGTATAAAAGCAATGCTCATGATACAATACTTCTTTAAAGGGGCTTTACGGTTGAAGTCCCTAGGCGCAGTTTATTGCAAAAATAAAATTCAAACTTCGCTCCCCAGGTCCAGCACTGAGACTCTCCGCTACTGCTCCTGTCGTGGTTGTTTGTCTGCAGAGCTGATATCACAATGACAGCACTGCAGCCAATCTCTAGGCTCAGCTGATCTGCCTATGCACATGACACAAGCCAGTGGTAGTCGCGTGATGTCGGCTCTGCAAAAATAAAATTCAAACTTCGCTCCCCAGGTCCAGCACTGAGACTCTCCGCCACTGCTCCTGTTGTGGTTGTTTGTCTGCAGAGCTGATATCACAATGACAGCACTGCAGCCAATCTCTAGGCCCAGTGGTAGTCACGTGATGTCGGCTCTGCAGACCTGGGCAGCAGCAGAGACTCTGCGCTGGACACAGGCAAGGAAAATAAAGCATAGGTTTGTTTTTTATGGCAAACTGAATTTTTTTTTTTTTTTTATTGGGAAACTTAAGCTTTCACCGTACATGGCATAAAATGGGAACTTGGAAAGAGCAGCCCCCGGGAGATCCTGCCTTCTGCAGTGTCTTCCTGTGCATTTTTATTTCCGGTAGAATAATGAATGAGTGAAGTGCGCGGCATGGATGCAATTGTGGTCATGCCTTTAAGGTGAAATTTGCTGGCTGTATGCCTTCTCATAAATACGAATCCGGCTACAAATGACTCTGCGCTATCTCTGGAGCATGAGGGACTTCACCATGTCATTTATTACAAACCTTGCACAATATCCTTTTTAATTACTTAAAATGTGCCCCCAGCTTCCCCTGTCTGAGCCATCCGTCACACTGGTTTTGCTTTTTTTTTTTTTCTTTGAGCTGAAAATTGAAGTGGTTTCAAAAGAAATGGGGAAAATATAGAAGGAGCCCTAGCATTTCTGCTTGCTGGGTCCTTTCTTGCATTCGATAAAAAAAAAAAACTGCAGCAAACCTGTATTTTTTTTTTTTTCTTTTAATTTTTAAAATAGTGTGTATGTGACACCGCCACATACAGAAAGATGTGCAGTCTCTTTCCAAGAGGACCAGTAGAAGCGCTAGGTATGAATGGAAAACGTACGACAAAATAGATAAGGCTAATTTCACATTAGCGTTTTTTTGCACAGCGCATCGTGTGCAATAGAAACGCGTGCAAAAACTGCATCATACATTTTTGCATGCGTTTGCGTTTTTTATGCGCATTCGTTCTCCAGGGGTTAAAACCAGTGTCTACACATTTTTACGCCAAAAACGCATGCGCACGAAAACGCAGACGAACGCATGTCCATATGCCTGCCTGTGTTCCCATAGACTGTAATGCGTTATTTTGTCACATTCTATGCGCATGCGTTTTTTTTACGCCTTTTGGCGGACCCAAAAATGCAACAGGTTGCGTCTGGCGCGCCTAGGCGCACACCTTGAAAAAACGCATGCGCACGAAAACGCGTGCAAACGCAAGACCATGCGCACACCATGTTAAACATAGGTACACATGACACATGCGCATTAGGGTGTTTCATTTTGTATGGTAAAAATTAAAATGTCACATTTTTGCAGACTTTGCTTACGCCCCGAGTCTCACTAATGTAAAAAGTATATATGCCAAATTTCAAGACGGTCGAACAATATTTAGAGGTTGCACACTGTTATCAGTTTAATAAAAGTACGCAAAAAACAGATTTTCAGTATTAAGTATTTTTTATTAGAAATTCAAACAATTAAAAACTTAGAATAATAGTGACAATAAACAGTAACATTGCTAGGCAGTATCATACGTAGTAAATGATTTACACTAATGTGCTGTGAAAGATGCGGCTCCTTCTTTTGTTCGCTTGGTGACGGCTTTTCTTTGATACTCGACAACTCTTAACAAGAACTGCTTCTGTTGTTCATCTCTGAATTATTAAACTTCTTTCTCAGAGCAATGCCCCTTTCTGCAGTGTCATTCACCACCTTAAGGGTATGTGCACACGTAAGCGTTTTTTTCACGTTTTTTAAGCGTTTTTACCGGAAAAGTGCTTTAAAAATGCTTAAAAGAAGCATCCCATTAATTTTAATGAATTCTGCACTTTCTGTGCATATTGCGGTAAAAAACGCAGCATGCTCATTAATTTCGCGGAAAAATCAACATTTCTAACTATTTTCTATGAAGCTGGGGACGCTCCGGAAAAAACGCAAAAAAACCCACACTTTTTTTATGCAAACATGCGCGTTTTCTGGGAAGGAGTCCGGTTATCAGTCAGGAATTTTCTGCCTATGTGGGTACATACACTAAGAAGCTCCATCAATGCTCTTAGACTATCACTGCAATATTCTTCTACGTTGTGGATCCCAAATAATTCAAAGAATGTCTTTGTTTTACTTATAACAAAATAGCTGAGGTCTTTTCCTTCAGAAACGAGGTTTTTACCTTCCAACCGTTCAGTTCCTTTTTCTTTTCAGGTTTCAGTCTTAAATTTTCAAGCATCTTCTCCTTCTCGGCCTGACCGATGCGTTCATCCAAAAATGCCAATCCTGTTAGTTTCTGACAGATACCAAACGTGTGTCTTAGCCACTGTGAGGGCTCGTTCCCTGACATCTTTATCTGGATAATATTGCAGAAGCTGTAGCATCTCCAATCATTCTTTGGAGCCCATCGTCTTACAGCTGCCTCGTGCCAAAAGTGGACATATCTCAGACAGACAGAACGTGCTGCTTTTCTTATTCCTTTCCATTTGGTATTAGACATATGTAATTGTTTAGTGACTAGCACAATTTTGAGTACATTTATGGCCTTTGCCATCCACCTTGCTTCAGTCCGAGCCCCGGGAACCCTAAATTCAAAATTGTTTTCCCAACCTCCAAGATATAGAAGTGATAGTTGTAATAGCTCTTTGTAATCTTCTCTTGGATGACTGCCATCTTCCAAGACATTGTTGAGGTAGTCCACCATTTTCACACTCTGTTCTTCATTTTCACCCGTAATTCTGCCGGAGACACACTGACTCTAATGCAATCCCCCTTTGTGTACGAGGACTTCTGTTTAACTTCTGCTTTTTAGAGCACCTTTTAAAAATCCAGTTTTCTTTTTTATTTCCTGCATCCTTGTTCAAAAAAAAGAAAATTGAAAAGATATGGAGAGGATAACAAAAGCTGCTAAATGGGAACAAGAGTATGAATCCGTTTAAGGAAAGAAAAGAAAGGGGAAATATTGATTTTTCGACACCGAGGCCATATTCCGATTGTCTGCCCTGCACTGAAGTCCCCCCAAGTACATCATAAGGCTAGTAACCCAGGTATTAGGAAACCCCTTTTCTAGGTGGCAGGAGACATTTGTGCAGACTGTGGGGAAGGCTGTGGATGTTCGATATGCAGTGTGATCTTTGTCATGCTGAGTTGTTACAAAATTTTGTCTAAAAAGTCACATTTTGTAAGAGGTAAAAACGTGCTGCAAAATCCACAGCAAAATTTGTGCCATGTCCAAATGTGGCATAAAAAGTGTCAATAAGAGGACAGTGTGATATATTGTCATTTTTCTGGCCAATGTAAAGTTGCTATAGTTCAAGATTTGCATGAAAAAAAAACAATAAAAATATACAGTGGCATGCAAAAGTTTGGGCACACCTGGTCAAAGTTACTGTTATTGTGAACAGTTAAGCAAGTTGAAGATGAAATTATCTCTAAAAGGCCTAAAGTTAAAGCTGACACATTTCCTTTGTATTTTAGTCCAGAAAAAAATACTGTCATTTTTTTTTTTCATTTTAAATTGCAATGCAGAAACTCTGGAGTTGTAGTACATGGTTCTGCTGTTCGGAGACACCTGCACAAATATGGCCTTCATGGAAGAATCATCACAAGAAAACCTTTCGTGCATCCTTGCCATGACAATCCTTGTGGATTTAGCAGCACACGAGTGTTTCTTTCATTTCCTTGTGATGGTAAATAAAAACTAAAAGCACTTGTTCCTTGGAAGGGAGTCAAGCTCCCAATAATTCACCACCAGGCACCTTTTCAAGTAACCAAATTCCCTTTCTATTTCTAGTACTCATTTTCAGTTGAACTACCTGCAAAACATAATAGAAATACAACATACACATCAGTGTGATGTCGATGATAGGTTTTCATGAATTTCAGTACTCTCAGATAAAAGTGATCAAAGTGTGCAACCCCTAAATATTAATCAATTTCGCTAACATTTTTTACATGGATCTTTTAGATGACTTAGACCAAGGATTCAAGCAAAGTCATATGAAAATCAAAACTTCGTAAAAATGAAACACCCTATGGGCATGGACGCACACAATGCACTGCGCAAAAAACGCTAATGTGAAACCAGCCTAAGAGACATCACAGCAAACTGTTTGCTCTTATTCAACTTTTCATGTAGGTTTAATTTGAAAAGGTTTTCCTAAAATGTTCTTACATTTTCATATTAAAATAAAAAAAAATATTTCTAATATAAAATCATACATAGATGTCAGTGTGCCTCATCAACTGTATCTCCAATCCACATGTCCTGTCAATCAAACCTTTGTCCTGCTGTGGTCCCCTACATGGTCGAGTCAGAAATGATGTGACCCTCCTGGCTTTCTTGTCTGAGCTACAGTACTTTTTTTTTTTTTTCTTGTTCGTTTTTTTTTTTTTTCTGCTTGGCACATGGGATCATTTACAAACGTGCATCAATTTGTATTAGAATGCATGGTAGAAGTGATCTGGGCAATAGCTTTATGATTTGCATTAGTATGAAAACCCTTTTTATGTATTAAAGTCTTCATTTTGCTTGGCATTTTGGATGATCTATAACGTTTATTCTCCCACTTATGATCCCTCCTCCGTCTGAACGTACACTGCGGGTAACTAAGCGACGTGCGTCGCTTGTTACCCGCGTGTCGCTGTCCTGATCGCTGCTGAGATCGCTCACCAGCGATCATGTAGCGACACACCAGCGATCCTGACAAGGTCATATCGTTGTCTGGATCGCTGGTGCGTCACTATGTGTGACGGGGCCCTAAGGTGAGAGCTGTAAGATGTTATCACATGTCCCATCTACTCATTATACTCATTAACAGACAACCTAACATAAAAACAAAATGAGCAAATACCCCTCAGTAAATAAATAGCAATTGTGCATGAAAATAACATGGGGTACTTGATCAACATAATTTCTCTTTCCCCCATGACAACACTATGGAGAGAGGGGATCCGCCCCACGGGGACAGGAAACCTACAGATAAAAAGGCAGTACCTCTCTCCCGCATCAGTTGGTTTCCTCTCCCCATAGGGAACCTACAGACTTACCAGTCGTCGCGATGCCGGGGCCGACCAGTCTGGAGGATGACAGCGGAAGCCCCCTGTCCCAGCTGGGGCAGTTACCTGAGGCGCCGCCGCTGGGGTCAGCGGGCCTCCAGGGTGTCCGGGGGGGAGAGGCGGCAGAAGTGCTCCAGAAGACCTCCTCTCCTGACGGTGGCGTCCCCCCTCAGAAGCGGGCCCGAAACCAGTACCAATTGTAAAAACCATCCCACCAAGTCAAGGTGACCTTATTCGAGATGGTCCTAACCTCTAGTATTAAAACCTTAAGATATGTCAGATGATGTAAATGTGAATAAGGGCCGAGGAGGACTAAGACCCGGCTGATAGTCAGCCAGTAGTGGGGAGCTAAATAAATGTCAAGTCCAGCTCAACCGTGTCATGCATACTAACTTAGATTCCAGTTCAATACTTTGTCTGCTCGTTAACATGTATAATGATTCTGCTGATTTATTGTGTGTTATTTTTGGCGATAGAATTAAATTAGTAAAATACACTCCCATAACACACTCCTCAACAGTGAAATTGCTGCACAAGAAGGAAAAGTTGTGGCTTTGTGGAAACCACAGGATGGACAGACATGTTACAGATATGGAAAGGGTGAAAAAATGGAAAAACCTTTTTTAAAACATCTCAATTTGTTTCATTATAGAATGAGTGCCGGATGCGGAAATCCCTGCACGTACACGTCTTGGTTGCTATTAATGGTTATCTGAGGAACCCATTCTACTGAGCACTTCAACGCATACAAGCAGTCCCTTGTCAGCTTTAAGTCCACGCTCTCTGCCGCAAAACAAACTTACTTCGCATCTCTCATATCCTCCCTGTCTCACAACCCTAAACAGCTCTTCAACACTTTCAATTCTCTACTCCGTCCCACAACACCTCCTCCCCCTCCTCTCATTTATGCTGAAGACTTTGCCTCCTTCTTTAAGCAGAAGATAGACACGATCAGACAAAACTTTGGCCCGCAGCCCCCAATGCCCCTCTTAGCCGCTCAGCCCCGTTCTACAAAAGCCAGCTTCTCCACCATGACAGAAGATCAGCTCTCCACCCTTCTGTCAAGATCACAGCTCACCACTTGTGCCCTCGACCCACTCCCGTCTCGCCTCATCCCTAACTTGGCCACAGTCCTCATCCCATTTCTAACACACCTTTTCAACCTTTCACTTACAAATGGTGTCTTTACCTCATCCTTGAAACATGCCTCAATCACACCCATCCTCAAAAAGCCCTCCCTTGACCAGTCCTCTGTGTCTAACTATCGCCCAATATCTCTTCTCCCTTACGCCTCAAAACTACTGGAACAGCATGTATATCTTGAACTGTCCTCCCACCTCTCCTCCTGTTCCCTCTTTGACCGGTTGCAATCTGGCTTCTGACCGCATCACTCAACTGAAACTGCCCTAACTAAAGTCACTAACGACTTACCGCCAAGAGCAAGCGACACTACTCTGTCCTCCTTCTCCTGGACCTGTCCTCTGCCTTCGACACCGTAGACCACTGCCTCCTGCTACAGACTCTCTCATCTCTTTGCATCACAGACCTGGCCCTATCCTGGATCTCATCATACCTAACAGACCGAACATTTAGTGTCTCCCTCTCACACACCACCTCCTCACCTCGCCCCCTGTCTGTTGGTGTTCCCCAAGGCTCTGTCCTAGGACCCCTACTATTCTCCATCTATACCTTCGGCTTGGGACAGCTTATAGAATCCCACGGTTTGCAGTATCACCTCTATGCCGATGACACGCAGATCTACCTATCTGGACCCGACCTAGCCTCCATACTGACTGAAATCGCACAATGTCTGTCTGCTATCTCAGCCTTCTTCTCTGCTCGCTTTCTCAAACTGAACATGGACAAAACAGAATTCATCATCTTTCCCCCATCTCACTCTACCCCTCCACCAGACCTATCCATCAATGTCAACGGCTGCTCTCTTTCGCCAGTCCCGCACGCTCGGTGCCTTGGGGTGATCCTCGACTCCGCGCTCTCTTTTAAACCACATATCCAAGCCCTCGCCTCCTGCCGCCTCCAACTCAAAAATATTTCCCGGATCCGCTCATTCCTCAACCACGAAACCACAAAAACACTAGTGCATGCTCTTATCTCCCGCCTCGACTACTGCAACCTCCTACTCTCTGGCCTCCCCTCTAGCACTCTGGCTCCGCTGCAGTCCATCCTACACTCTGTGCCCGACTAATCCACCTGTCTCCCCGCTATTCCCCAGCCTCCCCCCTATGCCAGGCACTTCACTGGCTTCCTATTGCCCAGAGGCTACAATTCAAAACCCTAACCATGACCTACAAAGCCATCCACAACCTGTCTCCTCCATACATCTGTGACATGGTCTCTAGGTACCTACGCACACGCAACCTTCGATCATCTCAAGATCTCCTTCTCTAATCCCCCCTTATCTCTTCTTCCCACAACCGCATACAAGACTTCTCCCGTGCTTCCCCCATACTCTGGAACTCCCTGCTGCAACACATCAGACTCTCACCATCAACGGAAACGTTCAAGAAGAACCTGAAAACCCACATATAAATGCATAATAATAATAATAATAATTTCTGCCACATGGATCTTGATTTGCCCAAGTCCATTCAGCATGGCAGACGATTCCTCAGAGTATCATTAATAACTCCATTGATAGCATCCTAGGCGTGTAAGTGCGTGTAGTTCTGCGCTTGGCGTTCATACTAGGTATTTCATCATTTGCATATCTTTAACTTGTCTATTCATCTTGTGATTTCCATAATGTCATAACTTTTCCTTCCTTGTGTTGTAACTGCATTGTTGAAGTGTGTATGATGAAACCTGTAGATGAGTAACCCAACTACACTGCTCAAAAAAAAAAAAAAATAAAGGAAACACTCAAATAACACATCCTAGATCTTAATGAATAAAATATTCTCATTGAATACTTCGTTCTGTACAAAGTTGAATGTGCTGACAACAAAATCACACAAAAATCATCAGTGGAAATCAAATTTATAAACCAATGGAGGCCTGGATTTGGAGTCCCACACAAAATTAAAGTGGAATGTAATGTCCTTAAAACAAGTCAAAATGAGGCTCAGTAGTGTGTGTGGCCTCCACATGCCTGTATGACCTCCCTACTGTACAACATCTGGACATCCTCCTGATGAGGCAGTGGATGGTCTCCTGAGGGATCTCCTCCCAGACCTGGACTAAAGCATCTACCAACTCCTGGACAGTCTGGTGCAACGAGACGTTGGTGGATGGAGTGAGACATGATGTCCCAGATGTGCTCAATCGCATTCAGTTCTGGGGAATGGACGGGCCAGTCCTTAGCTTCAATGCCTTCATCTAGCAGGAACTGCTGACACACTCCAGCCACATGAGGTCTGTCATTGTCCTGCATTAGGAGGAATCCAGGGCCAACCACACCAGCATATGGTCTCACAAGGGGTCTCAGGATCTCATCTCGGTACCTAATGGCAGTCAGGCTGCCTCTGGCAAGCACATGGAGCGCTGTACGGCCCTCCAAAGAAATGCGACCCCACACCATTACTGACCCACTGCCAAACCGGGCATGCTGAAGGATCTTGTAGGCAGCAGATCGCTCTCCACAGCGTCTCCAGACTGTCACGTCTGTCACATGGGCTCAGTGTGAACCTGCTTTCATCTGTGAAGAGCACAGGGCGCCAGTGGCGAATTTGCCAATCCTGGTGTTCTGTGGCAAATGCCAAGTGTTCTGCACGGTTTTGGGCTGTGAGCACAACCCCATCTGTGAACGTCGGGCCCTCATACTGTACCATTCTCATGGAGTCAGTTTCTACTGTAACCATTTGTGCAGACACATGCACATTAGTGGCCTGCTTGAGGTCATTTTGCAGGGCTCTGGCAGTTCTTCTCCTGTTCATCCTTGCACAAAGGCAGAGGTAGCGGTCCTGCTGCTGGGTTCTTGCCCTCCTACGACCCCCTTCACGTCTCCTGGTGTACTGGCCTGTCTCCTGGTAGCGCCTCCTGCCTCTGGACACTACGCTGACAGACACAGCAAACTACCTTGCCACAGCTCGCATTGATGTGCCATCCTGGATGAACTGCACTACCTGAGCCACTTCTGTGAATTGTAGAGTCCGTCTCATGCTACCACTTATGTGAAAGCACAAACCTCATTCAAAAGTGACCAAAACATCAGCCAGAAAGCATTGGTACTGAGATGTGGTCTGTGGTCCCCACCTGCAGAACCACGCCTTTATTGAGCGTCTTGATAATTGCCAATAATTTCCATCTGTTGTCTTTTCCATTTGCACAACAGCATGTGAAAGTGATTGTCAATCAGTGTTGCTTCCTAAGTGGACAGTTTGATTTCACAGAAGTGTGATTGACTTGGAGTTACATTGTGTTAAGTGTTCCCTTTATTTTTTGAGCAGTGTAGATTACTTAGTGAGGGAAGTGTTTTAAAGGGGTTTTCCCACTATCAAAGCTAATTTTAATTAACATTTGTCAGTTCATCTTTGAATCATAAATAAATTCCACAATTAGATCCATTTTTAAGAAATGTTCCTGTGCTGAGATAATCTTATACATGTACCCCTGCTGTGTACTGTGTAATGGCTGTGTCTGACCATTCAGTAACATGCTCTGATCATACCACATCTCCCAGGCAAAGGAAGAAGAAAAAGAGAGTATGCAGACATTACAGCACTTGATCGTATTCGTTTTTTTTTTCTTTGAGGTAAAACATTGCTTAAAAATGGGCAGGAAAATATTTTACCTCATAGAAAGAATGATCTGTGATCCCATGCTGTCCTGGCTGTATCCTCTCTTTTGTTTCCTCCCCTGCCCAGGAGCTGTGGTATGATCACACCATGTTCTGTACGGTCAGACACAGACATTACACGGCACACAGCAGGGGCACAGTTATATTATCTCAGCACAGGAAGATATTTTTTAAACACATGCAATTGTGGAAGTTATTGTTATTCCAGTATCTATTGAAGTTATTCCTGATGTTTCTGATTGGTCGTCTCCATATTATCCTTAGGGATCTCTTAAGCAGGTTCTTCTATTTCCTAATGTACTTTGTAACAGTGTGGGCTTTGAATCCGGGTTCACAGCTGCATGAAGAGTCGGATATTAAGCATTTCGTAATGAGAATTTTCAGCCCCATTGATTCTTATGTAAATGTGCTTTGTGTTAAGTTATACAACCTACTAATATTCTTCTATTAGGCCAGGTTATACCCAGTTTCAGGTAGTCACTCTATTCATCTTCTCAGCCACAAGGGACTGCTTAATACCTAAGCCCGCTTCATTCTCTGACAACTGATAATCATTCTTTTAAAAATCCCTTTAAGAACATGATTTGTTTTGTGTAAGTGCAGCTACATTGTGTGCTCCTAGAAAGGTGTTACCCAACCACTAGCTCATGGACCCCCGCAGGTCGACCCTGGTGGTATTGTGCACTGGTGTTGGCATTACTACCACTTGGTACTGGGAAAAAATATATATCACTGGAAGGAGACTATGGTGTAAAAACTAGATCACTAGTTATATTTAATAGGATTCTTTGCTTTTACTATCCTGTATGGCCCGTAGCCATCGGTCATATCTGAGGGTGACTCGCGCTACAAAAGCTGGGGATCCCTGCCTTAGAGCAGCCCTTTAAGCCTGTTCACCGCGGCACTACAAATATGTCCCTCTTCCCGTGTACTTGTCACATTATTGAAGTTCAGTGCAGATTCGCATATGACTGCTGGAAATGTGTTGCCCATTTATTTTCCAATGGATTTCCTGCCACTCTAGCACTGCCTCACATGACCACTGCAGCCAGTCATTGGTTTTAGCGGAGAGTTTGCTTGTACTGCAGGCGGTTGCTGAGGACAGTGATTGGCTGCAGCAGTCACAAGAATGATGGAATTAACACCAGCACTGCAGTGCAGGGCATCCAGAGCGCCGACCCTGGAGCATAGGATTGTTTAGGGTAAATCATAAGTATTTTTTTTATTTTAACTTTATTAAATCCTGGCCGACCCCTTTAAGCTGTGTGTGGTCTATTAATGACAGTGCTTGTACAAGTTATTGCTGGTATCGCGGGCAAATTCCAATGCCATGAAGGTGGGTTGACCAAGCACTGAGCTCCAACCCAATAGGTTACGACGTGATGTATATGTGACCACCGTGGAGCCGCAGGGTCCTGCTCCCTCATCAATACTCTGGACTCGTAGCTGCAAGTGCCGGTATTCTTTTCTAGTACCTATTAGGCTTTTTTTGCGCTGTTTTGACTACTGGTACACATCTGTCCTTGTAATGGGCCACCTTACCTAGGGTACTCTTTATCTGACAGAGCATGACATAGTGGTGTAAAGTGAAGCCCAATTTGGAGTCGGTGTTTCTACCATTCTAGAGGTAGAGCTATATTGAGCAGAAGTTCCAGGATAAAGGAGGGACCCAGCTGTCATCTACAGGGGTATGCAGAACATGTACAGTAGGAATAGGTCAGGGACCACTTTAAACGCCATCTAAATATGAATACCTAATTTTTCACCAGAGCTTTGCTTCATGATAAGAAATTTTCCATGGCGCTCCTCACCTCGTAGCTATAAAATTTGGCAGTGCTGGATGGACTTTGAGTCCATTCTGTCTTGGCTCATACATGTGTGATATTTTATGACTTGTCAATTGTCTCATGTTTAATGACATTTTGATAAATATAAAGTTATTATCAATCGTGGATACAGGGCTTTGAAAGGGAAAAAAGGCTTTGTTTCTTGGACTTTGTCGTGGTTTATAGTGTAATAACGTTGAATCATGGTGGTTTTAGAGGGTGTGTGCACCTGTGTTGTGGAAAAAGTTACTGTTAGATCTCTATCTACCGTATGGACTGTGACCAGTTCCTGTTGCAGCATTCTGCTGGCCGATTTCTGCAGTGATTTGTTAGTTTGCTTGGTCGTGCTGCACGCTGCTAGTAATGGGTGCAGTGAGCATTACCAGCGAAGCATGCCCGCTCTGCTGCTTCGCTAATGCTGGGGGCCAGCCTGTGGACGGCACAGTGGGCATCTCCATATGCATGCTTCATAACCGTAAAAGTCAGAGGATTATTCTCTACATTTCAAAGTGAAATAACCAAGAGTGATCACCTTTATATCGGGTTTTACAATCTTTTAGTGGTGCATTACTAGGATAATCCAGCACATTGTGATCGGTTGGAATCGGGCCCCCACTGACCTACGAATGATGGGGGTCGGAGTGCTGATTTAGCGCCGTTTAATTTTTTTTTTTTTTCTACTGTCCACCAAGCAGCACATACAGTGGGGAAAAAAAGTATTTAGTCAGTCAGCAATAGTGCAAGTTCCACCACTTAAAAAGATGAGAGGCGTCTGTAATTTACATCATAGGTAGACCTCAACTATGGGAGACAAACTGAGAAAAAAAAATCCAGAAAATCACATTGTCTGTTTTTTTTTCATTTTATTTGCATATTATGGTGGAAAATAAGTATTTGGTCAGAAACAAGCAATCAAGATTTCTGGCTCTCACAGACCTGTAACTTCTTCTTTAAGAGTCTCCTCTTTCCTCCACTCATTACCTGACCAAAGAGCTGTCAAAGGACACCAGAAACAAAATTGTAGCCCTGCACCAGGCTGGGAAGACTGAATCTGCAATAGCCAACCAGCTTGGAGTGAAGAAGTCAACTGTGGGAGCAATAATTAGAAAATGGAAGACATACAAGACCCCACTGATAATCTCCCTCGATCTGGTGCTCCACGCAAAATCCCACCCCGTGGGGTCAGAATGATCACAAGAACGGTGAGCAAAAATCCCAAAACCACGCGGGGGGACCTAGTGAATGAACTGCAGAGAGCTGGGACCAATGTAACAAGGCCTACCATAAGTAACACACTACGCCACCATGGACTCAGATCCTGCAGTGCCAGACGTGTCCCACTGCTTAAGCCTGTACATGTCCGGGCCCGTCTGAAGTTTGCTAGAGAGCATTTGGATGATCCAGAGGAGTTTTGGGAGAATGTCCTATGGTCTGATGACACCAAACTGGAACTGTTTGGTAGAAACACAACTTGTCGTGTTTGGAGGAAAAAGAATACTGAGTTGCATCCATCAAACACCATACCTACTGTAAAGCATGGTGGTGGAAACATCATGCTTTGGGGCTGTTTCTCTGCAAAGGGGCCAGGACGACTGATCCGGGTACATGAAAGAATGAATGGGGCCATGTATCGTGAGATTTTTAGTGCAAACCTCCTTCCATCAGCAAGGGCATTGAAGATGAAACGTGGCTGGGTCTTTCAACATGACAATGATCCAAAGCACACCGCCAGGGCAACGAAGGAGTGGCTTCGTAAGAAGCATTTCAAGGTCCTGGAGTGGCCTAGCCAGTCTCCAGATCTCAACCCTATAGAAAACCTTTGGAGGGAGTTGAAAGTCCGTGTTGCCAAGCGAAAAGCCAAAAACATCACTGCTCTAGAGGAGATCTGCATGGAGGAATGGGCCAACATACCAACAACAGTGTGTGGCAACCTTGTGAAGACTTACAGAAAACGTTTGACCTCTGTCATTGCCAACAAAGGATATATCACAAAGTATTGAGATGAAATTTTGTTTCTGACCAAATACTTATTTTCCACCATAATATGCAAATAAAATGAAAAAAAAAAAAACAGACAATGTGATTTTCTGGATTTTTTTTTTCTCAGTTTGTCTCCCATAGTTGAGGTCTACCTATGATGTAAATTACAGACGCCTCTCATCTTTTTAAGTGGTGGAACTTGCACTATTGCTGACTGACTAAATTTTTCCCCACTGTAACTAGAAACCTGGCTGGCTGGGGAGCCGCAGCAACGCCACATATAAACTTGACCTGCTGTGCAGTAAAAAAATTATTGGGTACGACTGTGTAAATCTGTGCTGTAGACCCTTCATTGTCTGGATTAGTAGTGAATCTAGAGGTTGGACCACCACGGTTTATATGCTGGGGGGGCATATTCTAGCCCTTTATGAGATGGGAATTACTCTTTATGGTTTAGCAATTCATTATTATTATTATTTATTTATATAGCACCATTGATTCCATGGTGCTGTACATGAGAAGGGGTTACATACAAATTACAGATATCACTTACAGTAAACAAACTAACAATGACAGACTGATACAGAGGGGAGAGGACCCTGCCCTTGTGGCCTTGCATTCTACAGGATGATGGGGAAGGAGACAGTAGGTTGGTGGGATGCAGCAGTTCCGGTGTTGGCTGAGGCGATATCTCTGATAGTGGTGAGGAGGTAGCGGGGTTATTGCAGGCTGTAGGCTTTCTTGAAGAGATGGGTTTTCAGGTTTCACCTGAAGGATCCGAGTGTGGTCCATAGTCGGACGTGTTGGGGCAAAGCATTCCAGAGGATGGGGGATATTCGGGAGAAGTCTTGGAGGCGGTTGGGTGAGGATCGAATAAGTGTGGAGGAGAGACGGAGGACCGAAGATTACGTGAGGGAAGATATCGGGAGATTGAGATGGATTTGCTGTCTGATCCTTTGTCAGTGTTTTTTAAGTTCAGTAAAAGTCTCTTGGCCATTGTTCCCAGGCAGCCTGGGATTTATAGTGCATCTTGGCCTGCAGTGCAGTAATCTTACAGTCAGGCAGAGTGTCTGATTGTGAGAACCATAGATGAAGCCACTTAAAGAGAATCTGTCAGCAAACCATGTTAGCTGATGCCAAGTTCAGGTGTTAGATGCGCCCTTAGCGTGGTGCCCCAGCAGTGCAGTGAATCTTCCAGCCTGCTTGTTTTCCACTTACCTCTGCCATCCTCTTCCATGATTGACAGCTCTGACTTTACAGTCCTACCTCATTAGTCAGAAAAGGATAGAAAGAGTAAGAAACTAGTGTAAAGAAGGTAGTTGGGAAGAGGTTTTGAACTGCTTGTCCTTTCTATGGGCGCTCCAAGGAGGAGCTTCATATGAACAGTCATCTGTGATGACCAGCTCCCTTTAAGGCATGTATTTTTACCTTTTTTTAAGAGACACTAAACAGCCAGTCTAAGGGAACCAAATCTTTTGGTCAAACGAAAGAAACTTCAGAAAAGCACCAGGACACATTTTGTCTTGAAGGAAAGTAAAAGAAAAGGAGCAAGTGGAGAAAAAACACAAACAAAGGCTACAATTTCTAATTTTTGTGGGAAGAATGGGTAACCCCTGGGTAGAATTAGGCTAAATATTTTGAGTTGGTAAGATATGGCCTCCATGGACCCACACACTTCCATTATTTCCATTCCAGTATCAGTGCAGTGTGTGTCGGCCGCAGGAAAGATCTAGGGCTGGGAGTGCCCTGGCGTCCACAGTGTGCGCGCGCCTGCACTGACGCTGTGTGAGTGCCGCTGGACTCATTCACTGTCTGTGTGCCGCGATTGAGTGCGGGTGATGAGTAAAGTGCTGGCAATCGGAGTCAGAAACATTTCACTGGGCCACACCTTAGGTACAGGGAAGCTTCCTCATTTGCATATGAAATAAGTGGTTTTCTCTTCCAGTAAAATGCTATAAAATATATTGCATTGTAATTTTTATAGGAGCGAACTTTAAATTATTAATATATTAGGTTTTATGGCGTGACAGCCTGCCTTTAAAGTTCCCTAACAGTCTGTAATTTACATTTAGTTGCAGGAAGAATATAGATGAGAAATCTCCCCACAAGTGAGAAATAACCAGTAAAGTGGCTCAGTAGCTTCTCCATACACATGCACAGCAGTTTTGCTGAGCATACATGTGTCCTTAATTAAAAAGCAGTAAACCACTGCAACACACAAGGACTGTCATCAGGGCAAATCCGATCAGGCATGTTGAATCATCAGAGGGTCCTGACAAAGCCTTCAGGTTCAGACGACTTTTCTCTTGCGTATTTGGGTGCCTTCAGTGTAGGAAAATCTTGTCGTCCATCACAATCTGCTCTAGGTGTAAAATGTCAGGCTGCTTGCTCTTTTTATGTTACGTTACTTCATTTTTACAGACACTAGGACATTTTCGCGTTGTTAGTTACTATTATTCTGCAGTATTCTCAGGTTTGGATCTGTTTTTTCTTCCACCCACAGATTATCCAGATGGGACAAACTCTACAGACTTCACTGCACAGTCGACCATGTACCTGCCAGAAAACTTTACGATCTCTCCACACCTCCCGTGCCCCGAGAAGCTGCCTTTTATGCGTATGTATTGCAATGCTAATGTTTGGCTTTCTTCATTTTAACTATACAAATTCCAAAATAAGTATTTTTTAAAGATTTAAAAGGAAACCTGTCAGACCCGTCTTCTTTCCTCAACCGCAGCTTTCGTGGTGTCCATCGTTATTCCTTTTTTCAATTAGATACTTTGTGTAATACTAATATTGATGTTATTATTTAAATGTACCATACTTGTATTACCTTCCATAGACTGAGATAGGGCTAGTCCCGTGAGGCTGTGTTTCCGCCCCGGGACTAGTCCTGCCTCCGATCTTCTAATTTCGCCACCCTGGGAACTCCGAGTGAACCAGGTTGTGCCAAAGATTATTGTATTCAGCAAAACTCTGTTGAGCTGAGCACCAAAGTTTGAAATGTGAAAGCTCCTTCTAAAGTTCTCCATTATTTATTTTCTAAAAGAAAAGGGAAGAGCCCAAGACCCAACAAAGGAGATTTTTCAGCTTGTGATGTGGTGAGATCTTAAAGCCATGGTATGAGCTCTGTGTCCCAGTGTAATTCTGGGTCTGATGGCTGCATCTGGCTGAAATATTGGAACTTTTTATGTCCATCTGTAGAAGTCATTAAATGTCCTTCAGCCCTGAGTCTGCGGAAAATGCAGAATATTTTACAAGATTAGCGCAATGAAATGAGTCAGGAGAGCTGCATTAAAATGAAGCCGTCTGCCCAGAGACAAGACAAACTGGCTGCTAGATTCATCTGGCAGGCTTCTACAGTGGACAGCATTCTGCCCATCCCTGTCCTAATCTTGGGCAAAATGACTCTGGATCCGTGATTTTGTGTTATTTGGTTTGAGTCCTTCTGGTCTTAGCGGAGCATTAGTTGATAAATACCAGTAGTTATCGAAGTAAAGCCTTTCCATAGGGCTGCTAAATACACCCGGAACCCCCTGTCATTGTAAGTGTTCAGCACGGCTGTAATTAATGCTTGCATTCTCCTCACTGATGTCACACCATGACATTATACGGAGATCAGTGGTGCTATCCAGGTCCCGCTCATCTCTTCCTGCAGACGGCACAGGTCACTTTTCTAAGAAGTGCATTCTGCTAGGTCAGTAACTGAAGAAGAGGTTCTGCAGGGTATTGTGACTGCTGCTGAACCTAGGTGTACAAGCACTGCTGACCTCTCTTGTGAAAAGGATGTAGGTGTTTTGTGTCTAGTAATGATGGGCAGGAAGCTGCCCTTTTTCTTTAAAAAGAAATTCTGCCGCAGCTGGAGTAATATAAGGAATATTGTAGACCCCTCAGAGGTGTGTGCACTCATAGTGCTGCCTCCTGCTTCTGTGTGGTGACTGCCAGTATTTATGTATTTTACTTGCGTATATAGCGCCATTGACTTCACAGCCATTATCGCTGTCCCCATTGGGGCTCACACTCTAAATCCCGTATCAGTATATGTTTAGAATGTGGGATGAAACTGGAGAACATACAAACTCCTTGCAGATGTTGTCCTTGGTGGGATTTGAACCCAGGACCTCAGCACTGCAGCATTGCTAACCACTGAGCCACCATGCTGGTATGGTTTTAATTTACTGTAGTATATGACTTGGCCGTAGACCTGGAGATATACAAGAATACAAGAGCAGATTTTTTTTTTTTTCTCTAAATGAAAACTTTTTAGAAAACTTCAGCCTTTATTTGCAGCAGCCCCCTTTGTTCTCGACAGCTTTTTGGAATGCGACATCCCAGAACCAGCTGAGCGTTTTCTCAGGCCCTTTGATGTGCTGCTTAGTGATCTGCTACTGAGGTTCCACCAAAATCTTTTAAATTATTTTTCAAGTCTTTTCTAAAAATTTAAAATGTAAAAATGGTCCATGTACTTGGCTGTATCCAAGATACAGGCCCCATCTTCAGTCTTCCCCCCTGGTGTGGGTGGCATATATGTGTACTCACTGCTCCATACTGACCCAACATCCATGTCACGTTCAGCGTCTGGGATTCTTGCAGTAAGAAGTAGTTCTTCTCATTTAATTTTTCTTTTTTTCCACGGCAAAATATACTTCCTTCTTCCTAATGCAATCAAACATGGGTCGTGGGGGTGTACCCACCGTCCGCTATCATTGTCATTGTATGGATCAGAACATATTGAACATTTGCTTGTTACGTTGTGAGGACCCCCCACCCCAATCTAGTGAAGAGTGTGACCATTACTTACGGTACATAGTATGGCGCTACCTGGAGTTCAGAGTGGATGCAAGGTGCACATCCACCTTCTAAGCTGAATGCGGCTACCTCCCATGCTCAGCCCCTCTTTCCATTGCAAAGGAATTTTTCTTTTATGCTAGTAACACTAAAATTACTTTATAAACCGTTCTTAAAGAGGATGTTCCTTACAGGAGACCAGAATATGTGGTTTTAAGACCTTGTTTCCGTTTGTGTTGTATTTGACTCTATTATATGAAGCCATTGGTAGTCTATGGGACAGTACACACATCCATCCATATTTCCATACTGCTTCCTCATAAGTCAATGATCGTCCCCCTCCATCAAAATCCATATGATGGTCTTAATGTTCCTATAGAAGACAATGGAGCCTGGGAAAATAATCACTTACCAAAGTAATGGCACAATACACCATATTTAGAGATGGCCTAAAGCATTTTATTTAGAGTTTGAGGCTCAAACTATAGATTAAAAGGGGTTAAAAAGATTTTCATGTTAGTAACCTAATCTTGGGATCAGTCCTCCATATCACAACGATGGTGATGAAGACCCTCCAACACCCCACCCCTACAGCGGTAAGCTGAATGACGTGGCACAGCACTGTGCAGGGTATGGATGGTCCTGCAAGCTCTCACATTTGAGAACCTGCAGTACCATTCATGGCCACGATGCAATGTAAGGTGGTATGACATTTTTAGTGCACCATGGGACCTTCAGGAAACTGGTGAGTGCTGGGAGTAATTGCATGTGCAATCTATTTCCATCATTGCTCCCTTTTCATGTTGGAAGGCTGTCATTAATGAGCAGCAACCGGATGTGAGGGTGGAGGTCTGAGTTAAATGCCCAGTTCCGTCCTCCGTTTGTGACAGCTGTCTTCTGATGGCTATAACGATAGCGAATTTCAGTGCCCTGTAGCTTCCCTTCCTTATTACAACACTAATCACACAAATAAAAGTTTATAACAAAATGACTAATTCTCAAGCTTTGACTTGTATTTGCTGCACCCGTGAGCTCCTTACCAAGAGCACAAGCCCACGCTATACAATGAAGACGGGCAAAAAACGTTGTGAAACCAACTATTCATTGGAATTGTTCTTCACTGTAGGTGGCCCCACGGACATCAATATGAGTGAGATCACGTTAGAAGAAATTCACCAGCAATTCTCTGCCATGAATATTGGGCCAGGAGGGCATTGGAAACCTGCAGACTGCACCCCTCGCTGGAAGGTGAGATCACGTGGCAAGATGGCGGCTTTGTAACTGATTGCACAGCTGCAAGAATCATTCCGGTTGGCAACTACACAAACGTCAGATCAGCAAATTACAGTGCGACGTGAGCAATTAAGTATATGCTGTCAAATTGCCCACCTACACATGGGTTATAAGTAGGAATCGCTTCACTTTATGACAGCCGAGCGGAAAGAGTGGTTCACGCAGTGTGTGGCCGTGTGCGTAGTCGCACGCTGCTCATATATCTGCTAATAGAATAAACTTCTGCACAGTCTGGATATATAAAGCAGGAGTGACGCAGTAAGTTATAATGCAGGCAAAGTACAGGTTGTTTTCTGTTCTGCGCAGAAGGCTTTTCTATAAACCCAGTGGAGGAGCTGATCAGAC